>NC_045972.1:21439805-21623821 GCF_010909765.2 Amblyraja radiata | reverse complement strand
CTCCTCTTCCCGCACTGATGCCTGTCATCAGGCTGATTGCAGGTCCTGATATAAAATACAGCAGGGACGGGGTGGGCTGATCAGCTCCCTCCCCCCCACCCTTCACCCCTCCCCCCCTCACAACCTTGCCACCCCCTCACACACTATTCTGCCTGAACGTACATCCTTCATCACCATCACCCACCCCTCCCGTTCACCCTGACTCTAGCCCCCCACTGCCCCCCCCCCCCACACAACTATCCCCTTTCCTCTCCCCAAATACCATGGCCCTCAAAGTCAGATCGGTAAACAGCAAGGGCATCACACAGAGAACGGCGTGCCATAATTGCGACCCTTTTAAAGAAGGTACGCTGTAAGGATCATTCAAGATGCAGTTTGCTTCTCATCTGACCCTTTCTGACTGAGAGGCAAATTGTATTAGCACATGACACGCCATTCATCTCCACTGTAGTTGCAGGAACATTCAGTTAATTAAATGATTAATAAATTTAACACTGCTTTATAATTTCATTTAGGCATGTTTCAAATCACATGACAATGCGCATGTGTGTGCAATAAGATTAGTTGGGGATGGAAGAGTTCCACACATTACCCTCATAATTGAGATTAATCTATGACAATTTTGACCTTTCTCTGTTATCACACTGTTGTGTTTTTTTTCCTAATAGGCCCCAGCCTATCTGGCAATCACACAGGGACTGTCTGGTGATTTTAGATATCGTTTTACAACAAGTGGTGAGGGTTTGTCTGGAATTCATAATTCAATGTTAAATTATTCTTTCTGAAGACATGCACTGATCACTGCACAGAATGCTTTTTAATGGGCTTTTCCGTGAAATCTTCGCACAGTGTATTCTCCCAGTCTCGTTTGCCATGTCTATTTCAGGAGTTTGAACAGAAATAGTGTTGTGCTTTGACAACAGGAATGAAATATCACACTTTTAAAAATTAAAGTATTTTTAAAAAATGTACATCGACATCTCTTCAAAGTCTGTTCTTCAGATCCTCGAGCTTAATGGCTGCGTGTGTAATAACAATCATGACTCAAGAAACTGTGGATGCTGGTTTACCAAGAAAAGAAACATACAAAATGCTGGAGTAACTTAACGAATCAGGCGCATCTCTGGAGAACATGGATAGGTGATGTTTTGCGTCAGGACCGTTCTTCTGTCTGCTACGTCTGAAAAAGATTCACAACCTGAAATGTTATCTATCCATATCCTACAGAGATGTTGCCTGACCCGAAGAGATACTCCAGCACGCTGTGTAAAAGTAATTAAGCCTGTTAATGCAATAAGTTTTGTACGTCGGCACGGTGGCAGAGTTGCTGCCTTACAGAGTCAAAGACCGGGGTTTGATCCTGGCCATAGGTGCTGTCTGCATGGAGTTGGTACATTCCCCCCGTGACCACTTGGGTTTTCTTCAGGTGCTCCGGTCTCCTCCCACACTTGTATAAGACGTACAGGTTAATTGGCTTTGGTAAAATTGTAAATTGACCCCGCTGTGTAGAATAGTGTTAATGTACAGGGTGATCACTGGTCGTGTTCCTGTGTTGTATCTCTAAACTAAACTAAGCTAAACTAAAAAGAAGACCCAAAATTGCCCTCTTCAATCCATCTCAAATCCATGAGCCGATCCAAAAGCCTCTGAAATGGCGCTATCGTATCTTGCACCTCCACTAGCTTTTGCAGATCACAGGAGAGACTCTAGGGATGCATCACGTTCGACAGAGACATTGTGGGCTGAAGGGTCTTTCCTGTAATGTACTAAATGAGAGGAAAGCTCTCATGCTGCTATTTCAAAGAAAACTGAAGAATTATCCTCGTTGTCTGGATAAACATTTATCCTTCTCTTAATATAATTTAAATAGATTGGATAATCAATATCACATTATTATTTGCAGATTTGAACTGCCTGATGTATTTCCATACATTACAACAGTAACTACAGTATACTTCAAAAGTTCTTACATGACTACAAAATGGTTTACGTCTTGAGAGATAGAAAAGTGTTATTAATATGTCTTTTTTTTCTATTTGTATATATATTTTTTTTTCCTTTAAAGATACAGCATTGAAACAGGGTGGCACAATTCTTATTTTTGAAGGATATAAGAAGGATGATATTTTTTTTTTTTTAATTCTTATTTTTATATATTTAATATATTTTTTTTTTCCCCTTATTTTATATATATATATATTTTATATATATATATAAAATAATATATATCCTTATTTCCTTATTCCTTATTTTATAAGATTTTTTTTTAATATCATCCTTCTTATATATGTATATGTGTGTGTGTCTTTGGAGTGTGTGTGAAAACCACAGTACCTGAAGAAAACCCATTTGATCACAAGGGAAATGTGCAAACTCCACAAAGACAGCACCCGAGGGCAGGATCGAACCTGGGTCTCTGGTGTTGTGAGGCAGCAGCTATACCAACTGCTTCACTGTGCCACCCTGTTTGGCATGGACTCGGTGGACCGACGGGTCTGTTTCAATGCTGTATCTTTAAATTAAACTAAAAATAACTAAAAATATATAAATTCTATTATTTTTCCTTCCGATGAATCAAGCTAAGTGGTCTGCAGTTGCAATTTATGCCGTTTTTTATCTTAAACAGTGGAGTAAGAGTTGATCTTTCCATTCTGCGGGAACGGTTCTAGACTCTATGGAATTTTGGTACATTTTAATATGTAAATTATCTGATGATGTTTCACAGGAATGTTATCAGAAAAAAGTAAGGCAGCGAGCTCCAAAGTAGGAATACAGGTTGGGAAGATGGATTTTAAAGAGCCAAGAAAGACTAGCATGGATCCAAGAGTTTTCGGGAAGGGATTGAAGAGATGGTGCTGATGTTTAGTACATAGGTGCAGGTTTTGGTGAGTCAGTGTTGATGCAGAGATTCTACAGGTGGTAACTCTGTGGGATTCATTGGCCTAGACGGCTGTGGAGGCCAGGCCATTGGGTATTTTAAAAGCGGACATCGATAGGTTATTGATTAATAGGGAGTCAAAGGTTACTGGAAGAAGGTAGGTGAAAGGGGTTAATAGACAAAAAGTAGAATCAGTCATGTGGAGTAGACTCGATGGGCTGAATGGCCTAATACTGCTGCATGATCCTATGGTAATGGCAGAAGTGGGGAGGGGGAGGGGGGTTGGCGGGATTGCTAATTACAGCCTTTGGAATTGGTGTCTATGTCTATTGTTCGAGTATTTGGAGGGTGTGATCAGCGATTTATGTGAATAAAAGAACATACAGTGCTGGAGGAACTTGGCAGGTGAGCAGCATCTCTGGAGAACATGGGCACGTGACATAATAAGCCACTTATAAGTCGTCTATCCATGTTCTTCAGAGATGCTGCCTGACCAGTTGAATTAATCCAGCACTTTGTGTCCATTTGTGCATGAACCAGCTTCTGCAGTTCCTTGTTTCTACATGTATGTGAATAAACTTTGAGGTTCCTAAATTTGTTGTAACTTGGAGACTTATCGTTGATCACAGACTAGACTTTGACTTGATGCTGCCTTGGAAAAACAGCCAACATAATCAAATATTTGTCCCACCCCAGTCATTCCCTCTTCTCCCTGCTCCCGTCTGTCAGAAGAGACAGAAGCTTGAAAACACACACCACCAGACTCAGGAACAGCATCTTCCCCCACTGTCAGCAGCTTTTGAACGGTCCTTCCATACTGTTCGATTCACCTCTACCCTATTGTGGACATTGGACTTTGTCTCTGGAACTGATGTGCTACAATGCTGAGAACTATATTTACACACTGTAGATAGACACAAAAAGCTGATCAGACTCAACGGGTCAGACAGCATCTCTGGAGAAAACGAATAGGTGATGTTTCGAGTCGAGACCCTTCTTCAATCTTTTCCTTGGCTCTACCTATTGTACTTGAGTTTGACTTCATTGTATTCATGTGTATTCTGTTTGGATAGCATACAAAACAAATCTTTTCATTGTACCTCAGTATACATAACAATAATAAACCTAAACTTAAAGTGTATTTGAGTAACAGGAGATGGTGATTTCAGTTGAAGTATAATGTTCTTATAAGTTACTCTACGGTGAATGGGAAAACTGAATATTTGGTTGTAGACAGGGCAAGGTTTAACATTTTTTACTTTCTAAGGCAAGGATTAATGAGAATGAAAGGTTGCATGAAAATATCGAGGCTCACAATGTAAACACGTCCTAATCTGGAGAGACTGAGGCGGTCTCTCACACACTCCTTGGGTTGTCATGAGTTAACAGAATTCCAGCTAGAGTGGCAGCTAAGGATACCATTGACCTTATTGTCCTAGAGAATAAAAATGGATCTCTTTCCTGATCATTATCCAACTAGCTCCACGGGGAAGTGCTTGAGTGGTAACTGTGAAGGAAGGACTAGTCCGTCTCAAATGTGATGTTACTTTGGTGGAATAACTCAATATCATCGACCAGTATTGCATGGAAGGAGTATACCGAACAGGAGCATGGCACTGTGCAAATAAACAGCAGGCACCTGACCTACAGCTGCCCAGCTTCTGTGAGTTAGCTCCGTAAATAAAACCATTTAGGATCATTTTATAAGACCTTAACGAGTCGCAGCGGCCACATGCTTTAAGGTGAGAGGGGCAAAGTTTAAAGGATAGCAATAAAGAGATGCAGGTGCTGGTTAATACACAAAAGGACACAAAGTGCTGGTGTAAGTCACTGGATCAGATCGAGTACACCTTCATTCCATCACCGGCAGATTTTTTAAAATTATCCATTCACATGATATGGATATTACTGACACTTATTGTTAATCCTTTAATCCTCTTGAGAAGCCCTGCAGGTTAATTTATTTTAAATTAATTTAAATTCCAGATTTATTTAATAGAATTAAATGTACCCAGCTGCCACAATGGGATTTGAACTCCCAACCCTGAGAACAAAGGTCCAGATTGTGTAGGCCAGTCCAACAACATAACGTCGACACTACAGCCCTGGGTGTCTTCACCCCAGGCTATGAAATCCTCTCTCTGAACCTCGGCAACTCTCAATGCTGATTATTGTTGATTTAAGATTCAGTTTGCCCACCTTAATTTCTCCCAACAGCTTGCTATCTTAATTTTGTTGCTAACACCCCTTTGAATGATCATAAAACAACCAAGAGGTTTACTAGGATGTTGCCACTATCAGACGGTATGAGCTACAAGGAGATGATGGACACACTTGGATCATTTTCTCTGGAGCATCGGAGGTTGAGGTGAGGCCTTACAGATGTTTATAAAATGATGTGGGCCTTGGATAAAGCAGACAGTCAGAACCTTTTTTCCCACGGTGGAAATATTAAATACTAAAGGCCATATCAACAAGGTCAATGGAAGAAATTATAAAAGTGATGTAAGGAGCAAGTTTTTTTACACAGAGAGTGGTGGGTGCCTGGAATGCACTGCTAGGGATGGTGATAGAAGCAGATACAACAGTGATGTTTAAGAGTCCTTTAGATGAACACATGAACATGCAGGGAATGGAGGATCAGAGGAAGCGGACTTCACACTTCAGCAGTGTTTTGGAAACACTGACTGGAAGGCGTTTGCAGCCCAGGCCACCCTTGACTCCCACACGGACATTGATTCCTACACATCCTCTGTTCTGGACTTTATAAACTCCACCATCAACAGTGTCACCTCCCTCAAACAGGTGACCATATTCCCGAATCAGAAGCCATGGATGAACAGCGAGGTCAGGCTACTGCTGAAAGCACGGGACACCGCTTTCAGGTCAGGCGATGCTCGAGCCTACTGTTCAGCCAGGGCTAACCTGAAGAGGGGCATCAAAAAGGCCAAGCACTGCCCTAAGCTCAGGATTGAGGAGCACTTCAACAACAACTCCGACCCCCGACGCATGTGACAAGGCATCCAGGCCATCACGGACTACAGACCTTCCAACACCACCCCCACATCCAGCGACGCCTCCTTCCTTGAGGAGCTTAATCACTTCTATGGCCGCTTCGACAGGGACAATCTAGAGACAGCCATCAAGGCTGTGCTACCTGCCGATCACCAACCCCTCACACTCACCCCCTACGACGTTTACGTGGCACTGAGTAGGACTAATGCACGTAAAGGCTGCTGGCCCTGACGGCATCCCCGGGCGCGTGCTCAGGGCCTGTGCTGCGCAGCTGACAGACGTCTGGACTGACATCTTCAACCTGTCACTTGCCCAAGCAGTTGTCCCCACGTGCCTTAAAACCACCTCCATCGTGCCAGTGCCAAAACACTCCACTGCGGCAAGCCTCAACGACTTCGGCCCAGTTGCACTTACCCCCATCATCACCAAGTGCTTCGAGAGGCTGGTCCTGGCACACCTCAAAAGCTGCCTACCCCCCACATTGGATCCCTATCAGTTTGCCTACCGCAAGAACAGGAGTACGGAGTATGCCATCTCAACGGCACTTCACTCCGCCCTCTCCCACCTCGACAACAGAGACACTTACGTAAGAATACTGTTCATCGATTACAGCTCAGCATTCAACACCATTATACCATCAAAACTGATCACCAAACTCGGTAACCTGGGCATCGACCCCTCCCTCTGCAACTGGATACTGGACTTTCTAACCAACAGACCCCAGTCTGTTAGGTTAGACAAGCACACCTCTTCAACCCTCACCCTGAACACCGGCGTTCCACAGGGCTGTGTGCTGAGCCCCCTCCTCTACTCCCTCTTCACCTATGACTGCACACCTGTACATGGTACTAACACCATCATCAGGTATGCAGATGATACAACGGTGATTGGCCTCATCAGCAACAACGATGAGTCGGCCTACAGGGAGGATGTCCAGCACTTAGCAGCATGGTGCGCTGACAACAACCTGGCCCTTAACTCCAAGAAGACCAAGGAGCTCATTGTAGACTTCAGGAAGTCCAGGGGCGGCACGCACACCCCCATCCACATTAACGGGACGGAGGTGGAACGTGTTTCTACCTTCAGGTTCCTGGGAGTCAACATCTCCGATGACCTCTCTTGGACCCACAATACCTCAACTCTGATCAAGAAGGCTCACCAGCGTCTCTTCTTCGTGAGGAGACTGAAGAAGGTCCATCTGTCTCCTCAGATCATGGTGAACTTCTACCGCTGCACCATCGAGAGCATCCTTACCAACTGCATCACAGTATGGTATGGCAACTGCTCTGTCTCCGACCGGAAGGCATTGCAGAGGGTGGTGAAAATTGCCCAACGCATCACCGGTTCCTCGCTCCCCTCCATTGAGTCTGTCCAAAGCAAGCGTTGTCTGCGGAGGGCGCTCAGCATCGCCAAGGACTGCTCTCACCCCAACCATGGACTGTTTACCCTCCTACCATCCGGGAGGCCCTACAGGTCTCTCCGTTGCCGAACCAGCAGGTCCAGGAACAGCTTCTTCCCTGCGGCTGTCACTCTACTCAACGACGTACCTCGGTGACTGCCAATCACCCCCCCCCCCCCCCCCCCCCCGGACACTTATTATTATTTATTCAAATCATTTGCTATGTCGCTCTTCCAGGGAGATGCTAAATGCATTTCGTTGTCTCTGTACTGTACACTGACAATGACAATTAAAATTGAATCTGAATCTGAATCTGAATCTGATATGCATCACATGCAGGGGGAAAGGACTAGTTTAAGCAGGCATCATGTTCGGCACAGACACTGTGGAACTGAATGGCTTGTTCCTGTGCTGTACTGTTCAATGTTCTATGTTCTAAATTACCACATTAAAAGGCTTTATCTGAGAAGTTATGCATGGAAATATTCAAAATGTCCCAGCTCTATCTATAGTCATACCGCATGAAAACAGGGCATTCAGCGTAACTTGCCCACGTCAACCAACATGCCCCATCTACACTAGTCCCACCTGTCTGCATTTGGGCCATACTGTCCATGCACCTGTCTAAATGTTTCTTAAATGTTGTGAAAGTAGCTACCTCCTCTGGCAGCTTGTTCCATATACCTAACACCCTTTGTGTACAAAAGTTGCCCCTCAGGTTCCTATGAAATCTTTCCCCCCTCACATTAAACCTATGGCCACTGCTTCTCGATTCCCCAACTGGGTAAAAGACTCTGTGTATTTATCCGATCTATTCCAATCATGATTGTATTCATCTCTATAAGATCACCCCTCATCCTCCTGCGCTCCAAGGAATAAAGTCCTAGCCTGCTCAACCTCTCCCTATAGCTCAGGCCCTCGAGTACTGGCAACATCCTCGTAAATCTTCTTTACACCCTTTCCAGCTTAGCAACATATTTCCTATAACAAAACTGAACCCAATACTCTAACAGTCTTGTACTAGCTTTAGATATTCACGTGTTTGGGTTAATGGTGGAATTTTGCTGCCTCTGGTCCCAATCATAACGGCGAATAAACATTTAGCGTTTCTATTGGGTAGACACAAAATGCTGGAGTAACTCAGTGGGACAAACAGCATCTCTGGAGAGAAGGAATGGGTGACGTTTCAGGCTGAGACCCTTCTTCAGACTCTGCTGAACTCTCGTCGGAGAGAGGAGGAGAACTTCTTCAAAGTAAACATACCTTGAGGAGATTTTGCAGTGGAGCGGACAAAATGTGTAGGAAAGAAATGCAGATGCTGGTTTAAATCGGTAGACACAAAATGCTGGAGTAACTCAGCGGGACAGGCAGGATCTCTGGAAAGAAGGAATGGGTGGCGTTTCGGGTCGAGACCCTTCTTAATTCTATTGTTCAGTCAAAACAGCAGCGTCTATAAGCAGGAGAGTACTGGTGTTTAAATGAAATGATCGGAGGAGGTGAGGGAGGGGGAGATTGATAGGTCACTATTTGCCTCAGGCTGTGTTTTGAAAGGATAACAGCAGCCTCTAACCGATGATGTGCATCAAGACCGGGAGAGCAGAAATCTCATTGATGTTCTTTCAAAGAATAAAAATAAGAGTTTCATGCATTGGTCAAAGGTTCATGCCCTGACTAAATGATGATGGTGGATCACTTTGCTTTCTGCAGTATCTGCCAGAGAACTCAAGTTAAAAGCCGGAATAAGATAGTACTTCAGAGCACTGTGGAATCGCAGCATATGGATTGGTGCTTTGTACAACATGTCAAGCAACAAGACTTGGCAAAAACATCTCAGAAAAAATAGGGAGTGTAAGTACTGTAATTTCTCCAGCTAGAATGAACCAGGAACTGATTCACCAGAGGAGCATTGGCTAAAGCTCAATAACAGTTCCTCCATTGGCGGGACGGTGGTGCAGTGGTAGAGTTACTGCCTTACAACGCCAGAGACCCGAGTTCAATGCTGACCACGGGTGCTGTCTGTACACAGCTTGTACCTTCTCCCTGTGACCACGTGGGTTTTCTCTGGGTGTTCTGGTTTCCTCTCACATCCCAAAGAAGTGCAGGTTTCTAGGTTAAATGGCTTCTATAAAATTGCCCTTAGTGTGCAGGATGCGACACTGGGATACTGATTCCGGCTGCTGTCTCTACAAAAGGTGGGGGGGGGGGGGGGGGGGGGGAGAAGGAGTGGAGATAATTTTAAGAAGCCAGACAACTTTTAATAAGCCAGAGATACACAGCTGTGAAGTTTAGCGGGCATTTAACATTACCGGTCGGTTTTCCTTGGTTCTGAAAACTCGTGCTTACGTTTTTTTCACCCCAATGAGCCAATGAAAATGCCCGGTCAGCAAAGGAGATTAACTAAAACTACCTACGGCTGCCTCGACTACCTATAACTACATGGCGACCCCACTACAACTGCACCTACAACTACAAAAGTATCGATTTTCTGCATGGCGACCAACATGTTGAAAGATTTGCTGCGTCCATACTGAGACCGCGACTAGTTCCCAGAATGCGGGAACTCCTCTCGACCATGAAGGAGACTCACCAGAGATCACCAGCGAACATGTGGCGACCACGTGGCGATCATGAGGCGAGCGCAGAGTCTCCTGCACGCGCCTAAAAAGTTGCCTAAGTGGGACAGGCCCTTTAATTGGCCTCGGTATTAAACAAAGATTGTAAATTGTTCCTTGTGTGTCAGATAGTGCCAGTGTAAAGGGATTTCTGTTCAGTTTGCACGCAGTGGGCCAAAGGGCACTGTATCTCTAAAATAAAACTAAATTAAACAAAAAATTCCAAGACAAGAAATATTTAGCTTGGGAGAATTAACAGTGATTAGTGAGTGCGCTTGATTAAACTTTAAACATGGCAATGCAGATGACAATAGATAATATATACATCAGATTGGAACCAATGCAAATGCTTTCCAGTCTGTTGAGTCTAGAACCTGCACCCTTTTTTGGCACAGTGGGAGATCTGCTGCCTTACAGCACTAGTGACCCAGGTTCAATCTTGACTACAGGTACTGTCTGTATGGAGTTTGTCTGTTCTCCTTGTGACCACGTGGGTTTTCTCTGGGTGCTTCGGTTTCCTCCCACATCCCAAAGACGTGCGGCTTTCTAGGCTAAATGGCTTCTGTAAAATTGCCCTTAGGAGGATGTGAAACTGGGATAAGATAGAACCTGTGTACGGGTGATTGTTGCTCGACATGGACTTGGGTGGTTGAAGGGCCTGTTTCCATGCTGTATCTCTAAACTAAACCCCTATCATTAAAATGAGAATATGGGAGATAGGACTGGATTATCTGCGTGGGCTAGAATGCAGGCATTGTCCAATCTTTCTTGATAGCTGATGTCTCTTGTCTCTGGATGACCTCTTTCTGAATCACTATCTCATTCCTCTCTGATATCTCTTTGTCTGATCCTAGTCATGGATGATTCTACTTTTCTGACCTCTGGAAGATATCTCCTTGTGGCATCATTGTTCTGGTACCAATAAACACTAATCATATCACGGTGCAGGCAATAATGAGTCATCTGAAGCAGAACCCGTTCCAGGGGGTTTTATATTTTATTTCTCCTGGTTAACCGTGCAACAAATTCCGATTCATTCAGTTGTCGAACTCTTTGACATGACAAATTCTTGCAAATGTCAGCTTAACTTCTTGGAGACACAAGAGACTACAAACGCTGGAACCTGGAGCAAAAAACAATTTGCTGGAGGAACTCAGTGCGTTGTGGGGGGAGAAGGGATTGCAGACATCTCAGGTTGAAACCCTATATCAGCTCCCCTGCATTTCTACCTAACTATCTATTAAACTTTACTTTAGAGCGCAAAAACAGTCCGCCCGGCCCATCCAGTCCATGCCGACCAGCGATCACCTCCTAGACTAGCAATATCCTACAAATTACAATTTTATCAAAGCCAATTAACCTATAAACTTGTACGTTTTTGGAATGTAAGAGGAAACCGGAACACCTGGAGAAAATCCAAGTGATCACAGGGAGAACGTATAAACTCCGTACAGACAGCACCCATTGTCAGGGTCGAACCCAGGTCTCTGGCAGTGTAAGGCAGCAACTCTACCATTGCTCCGTTGTGCTGACCCTACATGAAGTTGAATCAAAGTTGAACCCTTCCCACCCTATTCCTAATAGCTTCTCCTTGTTGTAATATAGGCAAATGTGGCAACCATTTTGTGCATGATGTCCACATATGCTGTCATTGTAGCTAAATAATGAGCTTATTACAAAACCACTAACTCCCATAGGTATCTAAACTACACTTCTTCCCGCCCTGATTCCTGTAAAGACTCTATCCCCAACTACAAATTCCTCCGTCTACGCCGCATCTGTGCCCAGGATGAGGTGTTGCATACCAGGTCATCAGAGATGTCCTCATTCTTTAGGGAACGGGAGTTCCCCTCTTCCATTATAGATGAGGCTCTCACTAGGGTCTCTTCAATATCCCACAGCTCCGCTCTTTCTCCCCCTCCCCACACTCGTAACAAAATCAGAGTCCTCCTTGTCCTCACCTTTACCCCCAATCAACCGTTGCATACAGCACATAATTCTCCGACATTTTCACCACCTCCAACGGGATTTCACTACTAGCCACATCTTCCCATCTCAACCCCTTTCTGCTTTCCACAGCGATCTCTCCTTCTGCAACTCCCTGGTCTACTCGTCCCTTCCCACCCAAACCATCCCCTCCCCAGGTACTTTTCCCTGCAACCGCAGGAGATGCAACACCTGTTCCTATACCTCCCCCCTTGACTCCGTCCAAGGACGC
The DNA here is from genome assembly GCF_010909765.2 of Amblyraja radiata. Classification (NCBI taxonomy): domain Eukaryota; kingdom Metazoa; phylum Chordata; class Chondrichthyes; order Rajiformes; family Rajidae; genus Amblyraja; species Amblyraja radiata. Next base: position 21,611,699 of record NC_045972.1, on the reverse strand, counting down.
TGACAGTCTTTTCAGGTGAGGCAGATGTTCTCTTGCACCTCCTCCAACCTCATCTACTGTATCCGCTGTTCCAGGTGTGTATTCCTGTATATCGGCGAGACCAAGCGCAGGCTCGGCGAACGTTTCGTTGAACACCTCCGCCCAGTCCGCCTAATTTTACCTGATCTCCCGATTGTTGAATACTCCCCCTCAAATGCCCACACTGACCTTTCTGTCCTGGGCCTCCTCCGCTGTCAGAGTGAGGCCCAGTGCAAATTGGAGTAACAGCACCTCATACTTCGCTTGGGTGGCTTACACCTCAACGTCATGAATATTGACTTCTCTAACTTCACCTAGCCTTGCTTCCCCTCTCTCTCCATTTCCTCCCCTTTCCAGTTTTCCTACCAGTCTTACCGTTTCCGACTACATTTTATCTCTGTACCGCCAACTCCCCTGACATCAATCTGAAGAAGGGTCTCAACCCAAAACGTCACCCATTCCTTCTCTCCAGAGATGCTGCCTGTCCTGCTGAGTTACTCCCGCATCTTGTGTCTACCTTCGATTTAAACCAGCATCTGCAGTTCTTTCCTATAAATAGCTTATTGGTTGAAAAATATGCATTCATCATGGAAGAATTCCTCTATTACTATATTTTACCTGAAGTTTTTTATGCATATTGTATCTTCAATTAGGGTCCCGACACAAAATGTCACCTATCCATGCTCTCCAGAGATGCTGCCTGACCCACTGAGATGCCCCAACAGTATGTGGCTTTGTTTGTAAATCAGCATCTGCAGATACAGTATCCACTTGTATCTTTCATTGTCAGGACACCATCGAAAAATTCCAAATGATTATCAAGAGAAAGTAATATTCAAACGTAGGCCAAAAAATACATTTTTAATCCATTATTTCTCAAATTTGACAAGCTGTTCTTGCAACACAATGCCTCCTTGTAATGTTCTGCATCAAAACTACAAGTAATCATGAGGAACTGCAGATGCTAGTTTATACCAAAGATGGACACAAAACGCTGGAATAACTCAGCGGGTCAAGCAGCATCTCTGGAGAAAAAGGATAGGTGATATTTTGGATGGAAACCCTTCTTCAGACTGACTAAGAACTAAGAACTAACTAATATAAAAACTAAGAACTTTGGGCACCTCATTTATACATGATTTGAACATTTCCTTCAGTCTGCATTTAGTAGATTAGGTGGGCTAGTCAGAGACTCGAGCATATGAAGATTGAGCAGGTGATCACACTGTCAGAGGTTTTATTACTCGATGCAATTAGTTTCTCTTTAATCTACTTCTTGCAAAAAAGTTGAATTCTGCTAACAGTGTCGAGGCTTCAGGAGAGGGCTGTGTGGTCTTGCTATTTCTCTGTGGAAGGTTTACTGATGGGTCCATAACTTGGGGTTCAGTAGCAGTGCTAAGCCACACTGTGGCTTGTCTTTAGGTTTCCATTTATAGAGGAGACGTGCACATCCACTACTGACGTTCTGATCTTTAAGGAATGTCAATGTCAGGAGATGCATTAAAACAATGGTTTGTGAAAGATTATCCCTCAATTACCAGTTAGGTTTTGCCATCAGGAGTTTGGAGTAAATCATTAAAAATTAAATTAAATGTACCGCTGTAAGAACGGAAATTGCTCCCTAGATTAGATATATCCTAAACCACACACTCCAGACCATGCACAATCTTGCCTCCACACATCTCCATCCATTCTTCTTGCTCTGCTAAACATATGTGATAATGAATGTTTCAATAACCTTCAGTCTTCATTAGCTTTTAAGAGCAAAATTTCTGCCCAACTTCTCCAAACACGGCGACTTGAATACTGCCACGGTGTAATTTACTATCTTACACTCTTGTAGTTAAATATAATTGTGTGAGATTGTTACTGAGCAAATAAACATTTTCACTGTACCGAGGTAAAGATATCATTCTCTTTATCTCTTCCCTGTTCCCTTTATCCTGTATCTATACACTGTGGATGGCTTGATTGTAATCATGTACAGTCTTTTTGCTAACTGGATGGCATGCAACGAAAAAGCTTTTCACTGTATCTAGGTACACGTGACAATAAAGTACCATTGAACCTAGACGTTATTTATCTCAAGTCCCTTGGTATCTTTGCACCAGTGGTAAACAATTATCCTGGAACTACTTTTTCAATTACTTTTGCAAACTCGGAAACCTCAATTGACCCATCTTGAATGGCAGAATGTAAAAAACACCCAAAGTGCTGGAGTAACTCGGTGGGTCAGGCAGTATCTCTGGAGGATATGAATAGGTGATGCTTCGGGTCCGAAGAAGGGGCCCTACTCGAAACGTTGCCTGTTAGATGCCTCCATAGATTAGCTGCCTGACCCACTGAGTTATGCCCCTGTCCCACTTAGGAAACCTGAACGAAAACCTCTGGAGACTTTGCGCCCCACCCAAGGTTTCCGTGCGGTTCCCGGAGGTTGCAGGCGGTTGTCGGAGGTTGCAGGTAGTGGAAGCAGGTAGGGAGACTGACAAAAACCTCCTGGAACCTCCGGGAACCGCACGGAAACCTTGGGTGGGGCGCAAAGTCTCCAGAGGTTTCCGTTCAGGTTTCCTAAGTGGGACAGGGGCATTACTCCAGCACTTTGTGCGTCTTTTTCCCCCGTAAACTAGCATCTGCGGTCTTTCGGGTCTACATCTTGAATTGCAAGGCAATGCTTTTCCTTTCAAATGTTCATCAAATACTTTTCACTTATTTTTAGCCTGCAACACACTTGGAGGTTGGGTCAGGCATGGTGCCGCAGGTAATCCAAGCAGGAAATCCGATAGCACTTAATCTGTGCGAGGAATAAATAAATAAATCACTTCACTGCAATTATTCATTCAACAGAGTGAGTGAAGACACTTGCTGAAGACAGAAAATGCTTTGGGTTTTTCAATTTCTGTTCGCTAAAAGAGAGTTGACTGTGCTTAACAGTTGGATTGACAGCACAGTCAGTGCAGTTTACTGGGACAAGCAGTCCCTCAAATAGGTTTCACTATAAAAAACCTTCCCTGTCTCTTGGGTACTGTAATAGATTTGATGCCCTCTGCTTTCTTTCTCCAGGGTATATGGAACATTTATATGTTTGATGCATCTCATTATGTTTTATCTTTTGATGAATTAGAGTATTTTGTCACAAAGATAGCGTTGTGAATAGGAGCCATGTGGTGAGAAAATGACATACCTGTACTTGGAAGATAGTCTAGAGTCTCTTTTGCGACATGGAACCCCTGCAGTTCTTGCACAGCAGGGGAGAGAGTCGGAGTGAAGAATGTGTTTTTATTCTTTTTAATCAGGATAGCAGGTTAGTTGTGAAACTGGCAATAAAGAAACGAGGAATTTCTTGCCCTTCTGGATTGCTGCTTGGAATTAATCTAAGCAGTTCAATATCGGCACCATATTCCTTCAACTGCTCCACCACCTCGCATGTGAATGGCATGCTGGAATCTGGTTTTAGATTCTAAGTTTGATAGAAGTATATATAATTAGGAGAGGTATATATAAGCTGGTCAGTCAGAAGCTTTTCCCATGGTGGAAAACTCCAACACTAGAGAGCATAGCTTTCAGATGAGAGGGGGGAAATTTAATGGAGTGTGCGGGGAACAAACGTAGACTGGGCCCAGAGGCTTTGGGATAGCACAGTGGTGCAGCGGTAGAGTTGCTGCTTTACAGTGCCAGAGAACCTGGGTTCGATCCTGACCACGGGTGCTGTCTGTACAAAGTCTGCACGTTCTACCTGTGACCGCTTGATTTTTGTCCGAGTGCTCCGGTTTCCTCACACACTCCAAAGACGTACAGATTTGTAGGGTAATTGGCTTTGGTAAAATTGTAAATTGTCCCTAGTGTGCAGGATAGTGCTAGTATACGGGATGATCGCAGGTCGGTGCGGACTCGGTGGACCAAAGGATCTATTTCTGATCTGTACCTCTAAACTAATATAAACTAAAGTAAACTAAGGCTAGATTTTTTTTCTTGGAATAACATCCTTACAACTGGACATGACACCACACACATAACTCGGCTGGTTTATCTGGGAACACTTACCGAAAATTGCAGTTTCCCCAGTTGCACAGGGATGTGCTGACTCAAGAGCAACAACATACAGACAAGGTGTGTGAAAACGTTCCTGTTTGGAAAAGCACTGTTCTTACAACCCGGGGATTCAGCGCAAAGCCAAGTATGAAACCAGTGCACCTCGGTACATGGTAACAAGGTGAGAGGGATGATGGTTCACGGGATGAACCGGATCATGGTGACATCTACAAACAAGTCTCTATGGCCGGCTGCAGCTTGGACTTTGAAAATGGTGCTGATACCTGGCTGCTCTTGCGTATGCGCTCAGTGGGCTGTTTTATGCATTCTGTACTCTATCTGGGATTATACTTATGAACGGCAATCATCTTATTGATCTGTTTGCAAAAAAAGAATTTCACTGTATGTGTAGGAAAGAACTGAAGATGCTGGTTTACACCGAAGATAAACACAACATGCTGGAGTAACTCAGCGGGTCAGGCAGCATCATTGGAGAAAAGGAATAGGTGACATTGCAGGTCGAGACCCTTCTACAGATGTCTTTTCCTTTTCCTATTCCTTTTCTCCAGAGCTGCTGCCTGACCTGCTGAGTTATTCTAGCATTTTGTGTCCATCTAAGAATTTCACTGTACCTTGATACACGTGATAATAAAGAACCATTGAATCATTGAACTTCTCATCAATGACCTTCCAGAATTAGATTCCCCACGTTGAGATGCCCATTTCCTTATCAACTCCCACTCAATTTTGGATGTATTCAGTTTTAAACATATTGCACAAATGCAAATTATTTTATTCCCTTTGTATCAAACCTTCTTCATTACATGCACGTGCTGGAGTACAATGAGTTAACGTTCCAATGCAGCATTCCAGTGTATTCCACAGAACATAAAATATCTCAAAACCTGCCTGGCCCGTAGTAATTCCACCATCACGTTACCTGCATTGAATATCCAGATGCTTCTCGAAACCACCAAGAGCAGAACGCAGTACTGGTGAAACAAACGCACTGACCTGCAACTTCAGTATCCTAAAACTTCAGTATGTCAGAATGTACCTTGAAGCTATTAAACCTGCATTTCAAGTCATGCTGTGAAAAATCTGTTTAACTGCCACTCATCATCCTTTATCCATTATAGTAACCTTGAGCTGAAGGCACTCCAAGAGTAGAAGCAACCGCAAACAAAACCCATTCAATAACTTCTGCAGCACTGCCCTCGAGGCAGTGGCAAAGGTCAATAATGTCACTCCAGGGAGGAGAAAGAAGAACTGCTGGGAATTATTGTCGTGGGGGAAGCGCACTACCAGATTACAGTGGTATGAACATTGACTTCTCTAACTTCAAGTAACCCCTGCTTTCCCTCTCCCACGTCCCTCCTCCTTCCCGGTTCTCCGACCAGTCTTCTGTCTCCGACTACATTTTATCTCTATTTGCTTTGTTGTTACCTTCCCAGCTGACAATGATCTAGTCCACATTTTCCTTAATCTCGATTCCTTTTGTCCTGTCTTCACACCTTACACTTCCTTATCTAAGTATCTCCCTGACATCAGTCTGAAGAAGGGGCTCGACCTGAAACGTCACCCATTCCTTCTCTCCAGAGATGCTTGCCTGTCCCGCTGAGTTACTCCAGCATTTTATGTCTATCTTTAAACCAGCATCTGCAGTTCCTTCCTACACCAGATTACAGCTCCAGGTTGCTTTATTTTTATGTGAATTGTTTTATTTTTCCCACAATTGCTGTTCTCACCTCAAAAAACTACATCTGCATGCAAAAATATTCTCTTTCAAATTTTAACCCAACAGAAGTAGTGAGATTTATGGCCTCTTTGCCACCGGACGTTGGTCCAGCCAAACTCAAGACGTGCTTGGATCTAAACCCCCAGCTCCTAAAAGTGATTTGCAATGCAGGGTTAAGATTATTGGCCGGAATAATAATGTGGGCCTGACACATTGCGTTGGAGGACCACTTTATTCAGTTATGTGCTCGAATGCCGTTGAGCTGTGATTCTCTATTAGACTGCTGTCGCAAGTATAGTTGCGTGGGTCTAGGGTTCATAGCTTTTCCAGTTATTTTAAAACAAAAACCTGGTCGAAGATCTATTGTCTATAACACAGCAAACAGGTGATGAAATTAGACCAGGGAACCAATTACTTTTTCTGGGATTACTTAAATGCCCCTGAAATTGGTTCAAGTAAATCCAGAACAAATAATTGGGTCACATCACACTCGGATCTTCAAAGTCCATCATAGGAGGAAGGAAGACTCTTTGATTTTCTCTACAGACGCTGTTGGTACGGAGTTTGGACTCCGTACCGACCATCGCCAAGGACTGCCCTCACCCCAACCATAGACTGTTTACCCTCCTACCATCCGGGAGGCGATACAGGTCTCTCCGTTGCCGGACCAGCAGGTCCAGGAACAGCTTCTTCCCTGCGGCTGTCACACTACTCAACAATGTAACTCGGTGATTGCCGGTCACTCCTCCCACCAGGAAAACACTATGACTGTATGCATGTAAATAGATGTATTTATTGTCATATTCTATGTCGCTCTTCCAGGGAGATGCTAACTGCATTTCTTTGTCTCTGTACTGTACACTGACAATGACAATTAAAGTTGAATCTGAATCTGAATCTGAATCTTTGTACGTTCTCCCTGTGACCACGTGAATTATCTTTGGTTTCCTCCCACACTCCAAAGGCATGCAGGTTTGTAGGTTAATTGGCTTCTGTATATTGTCCCTGGTATGTAGGACTTGGTGGGCCGAAGGGCCTGTTTCCATGCTAATTTTCTAAACTAAACTATTAAACTATACTAATTACTAATTGTACAGGACGTTGTGAGACCGCATTTGGAGTATTGGTTCAAAATTTGGTCAATGTAGAGATACAGTGTGGAAACAGGCCCTTCGGCCCACTGAATCCCCGCCGACCAACAATGACCCATTCTCTAGTTCTATGTTATCCAACGTTCTCACCCTACACATTGGGGGCAATTTACAGAATCCAATTAACCTACAAACATGCACGTCTTTGAAATGTGGGAGAAAACCTACGTGGTCACAGGAAGAACATACAAACTCAGACAGACAGCACCCATAGTCAGGATCGAACCCAGGTCTCTGGCGCAGTAAAGCAGCAATTCTACCGCTGTGCCACTGTGCAGCCCCTCATACGATGAAAGAACAATAGGTGGGCCAAATCGTCTGTCTTATTATTGCCTATTCTATGCAGTTCCAAGTTATTCCTCTTTATTTCCCGTGCGAATTTGAAGGAAGGCATGAAGGGGTTAACATAGATCTTCCTCTTGAGTCAAATAAAAACAACATATACAATGCCATTTCCTATAAAGTATTCTGTTCATACCGCAAGTACCACAAGGGCTATTAAGACACAGGCGGAGAAAGATCTTTGAATTGGAACAGACTTCTCATTTTAAAATTTTATAGGTACTGCAGCAAGTAACATCCTCTGTGCCAAGCAAAGGGATTCATCTTGACATTACGTTGAATCTATCATATGGTTGGAGATTTGTTAAATACTCGTTGGGGGATAAGGATAGGAAGAATGGTTTTCACAAAGATGATGTCAACTCCCTCTGTAACTCCAGAACTGTTAATTCATTAGTGGTGGGACTAATTTTGTTGCAATCCTTGGGTAAGCACTCAACATCTTTTTGACCTTGCCTCCCAAATGGGTGTGTGTGAGGTTTCTATGGGGACAAGGTGGTGGGAAGGAGTTGTAATGTAGCCACGTTATTGTTCTTTTGGGGTTCTGCAGAACAGAGATTGCCCGCGGGCAATAAATTGAAGCATTTTTAAATCTTCATAATATGTGGCAAATTGAAACATACAGTAGAGTCATGCAGTGTGGAAACAAGCCCTTCGGCCCAACATGCCCACGCCGACCAACATGTCCCATCTACACCAGTCCCACCTGCCTGCGCTTATGCCCATATCCCTCTAAACCTGTCTTATCCACGTACCTGATCAAATGTTTCTTAAACATTATGAAAGTAGCTGCCTCAACTACTCCGGCTGCTCGTTCCATACGCTCACCACCCTTTGTGTGAAAATGCTACCCCTCAGGTTCCGATTAGATTCTTCCCCCCCCCTCACCTTATAACTATGTCCTCTGGCTCTCGATTCCCCTGTTCTGGGCAAGAGATTCTGTGCGTCCACCTGATCTATTCCTCTCAAGATTTTATACACTTCTATAAGAACACCCCTCATCCACCGGCACTCCTTATTCAAAGACTTGGTCAAAGTCTTGATGGCACAGAGGCAGACGGAATAATTTCAGTAGAGTTTTAGCTAAACAAAACAAAACTTAAAAATAGATCTTAGAACAGTACTGCACAGGATCAAACCCCTTGGCTCATGACCCTATGCATTCTTTGACCATGGAGCTAATTTAAACTAATCCCATCTGCCTGCACGTGATGTATATTCCTCTATTCCTTGCCTGTTCATGTATCAGTCTAAATACCTCTGAAATATTGCTATTGTATCTGCTTCCACCACTTCCCCTGGCAACAAATTCCAGGCACCTGCCACTCTCTGTGTAAAAGCTTGCCTCGTAAATTTTCTTTAAACATTCCTTCTCTCCCCTAAAAGCTGTCACCTCAAGTGTTTGATATTTCAATTCTGGGAACAGGACATTATGTTCTCCAGCATCTAGGGTGGCATGGTAGTGCAGTGGTAGAGTTGCTGCTTTACAGCGTCAGAGACCCGGTCTAGATCATGACTATGGTTGTTGTCCGTGCGGAGTTTGACCGCGTGGCTTTTCTTCCGGTGCTCCGGTTTCCTCCCACACTCCAAAGATGTACAGGTTTGCAGGTTAATTGGCTTGGTATAAATGTAAATTGTCCTGAGTGTGTGTAGGATCGCTGGGCGGTGCAAACTCGGTGGGCCGATGGGCCTGTTTCCGCGCTGTGTCTCTAAACTAAACTAAAGTATATTTCCAAGAAAAGAATGGGAGAAGAACTTGCAGGTGGTAATCTTCCCTTGCATCTGCTGCCCTAGTATTTGTAGGTGGCAGAACTCACGAGTTTATGAAGTGCCACAAACAAAAAAGAAGTTGCTAAAGTGTATTTTCTAGGTGGCACATACAGCAGAACATCTGGGAATGTAAGGGAATTAATAGTTGAGGACCTGATGAGGCCAAATAACCATCATCATACTTCCTAGGGAATCCCAAGAAGTAAACCACATCATCTGTGTGCAAGATCACAAATATTTATGCTTTTAATTAATTTTCTTCCAAAAATACAGTGGTTTTATATTCCGGTCGAATTAGAAAATACTCTTGCCTGTTCCTCCCTTTACATTTTAGCAAATTAAAATTGTGTTTTGGGATCTTTTTGCCACTGTTAAGTATTGAAATGAATTTTAAATTTGAAAGTTATATTTAAAAAATATACAATTGCCTGATATGAAGGCAGATTTTGAGTGGAAGCTCAGTGGAAAACAACTTTCCAAAATATGTCCAATTTTAGAACCCCCGACCCTCACTTGTATCCACATATCACTTGCAAGGCTTTGTCCTGCCCCCACATCATTTCCATTTTTCCCTCCCCTACTACATCAATCTGAAGAGGGATTCAACCCGAAACATTGCCTATCCATGTTCTCCAGAGAGGCTACCTGACCCGTTTTGTTACTTTTTGTTTTGCTCAAGGTTCCAGCATCTGCAGGTCCTCATGCCTCTGAATGCAAATTTTGAATAGAATGGTCAATTGCACTCAACATGGCAGCTTCCACCCCATTTAAGCGTTTCTGAGAAATGACAGGCACTATTGAGCTTACTTAATGTACAGTCAAAGCGAAGAATTAAACAGATGTTGCGGATGTTCCCAAGTAAAAGCGCTGTGTAGGTATTTCCAGATTTATCTCCACCTATAACTTAAATGTGGCACTTATTCTCACATTAGGTCCTTATATTTTATGTCCATTAACACTGGGGAATAATTTTCACTCAAGGTGACATGGTCAAATCTACCATGTTCAAATTGGATTGCTGCTTCAAGTCCCACCTGATTTTGCCATCCATTGACCTCAGAGATAATGATAACTAGGATGTATAAAATAGGTTTGTTCTGATCACACATTTCACAGCGTTTCCCATGTTAAAACGTTCCTACTTCCCCATGAGCCCTATGATTTGTCACTGGATAACAACACTGAAATGAGCTGAAGTTGGAACAAAACAAATACAATGTTGTCTACCTTTAATCATCTGTTTTTCTTCTGCCATGACCCATTCCACAGGAATACAATACAAGGGCAGTTCATGTGTGATCCAAGGTGGTCTATTCGATTGTTTAGTTTAGTTTTGTTTAAAGATACAGCATGGAAACAGGCCCTTCGGCCCACTGTCTCCACGCTGTCCCTACACAAGATCTATCCTACACATCAGTGGCAATTTTTACAGAAGCCAATTAACTAACAAACCTGCATGTATTTGGAATGTGGGAGGAAACTGGAGCACCCGGGAAAAACCCACGCGGTCACAGGTGGAATGTAGAAACTACATTCAGATAGCACCCGTAGACAGGATAGTGCCCGGGTCTCTGGCACTATAAGACAGCAACTCCACTGCTGCCCAACTGTGCCACCCTGAGTTGCACATGATCTAATATCACAATTCAGTTTATCCTGAGCAGCAGGTCACTGGAGGGGCTCAAGTGATATAGGGCCAATGTAACATGGTGGACTAAACATGTTCAATTAAAAATAATTACAGAATCTGGAGAATAGTGTGAAATAACTATTTGATGTGTGTGTGGGGTGGTTAGTGCGTGTGTGTGTGTGTGTGTGTGTGTGTGTGTGTGTGTGTGTGTGTGTGTGTGTGTGTGTGTGTGTGTGTGTGTGTGTGTGTGTGTGTGTGTGTGTGAAGCCAACGGCCGTCGCCCACCCCCCCCCCATCCCCCGCAACCGCACATTGTGTGCAATGGGACCCAACGGGTACCCCTTGGTCTAGTCTATTATAAAATAATAAATACACTGTACAATTGCTCTGCATCATCTCCTGCATGTCATAAATGGATCACCTTCACTATAAAACAGGAATGATATCAATAATAATTTCTTTGTTTTCAATTACAGGACGTCTCACAAATAGATTGAGATCAATTTAATCCCTCCTTGGGGTTATACCTCAGTTACAGCTCAGCATCTAGAGTTGATTATAAATTGAAAGCAAGCATGCCGAAGGCAACTCAAGACCTAACCAGAGGCTGAAGTTCAAGCCAGAAAAAAACTGGGAAGCTGCTGGGAAATGTACTCATTGTTTTCAACCATGAAATGTATCTTTTGAAATTCAAGGGATGTCGGTGTTGGTGGCAAGGACAGAAGTTGGTAAATATTCCAATTTGTCCAACCCTGAGCAATGTGCTGGGCCATTTCAGAGGGCAATTAAGAATCGTTTAGTTTAGTTTAGCTTACAGATACAGCGTGGAAGTCCCTTCGGCCTACCGAGTCCATGTTGAACAACAATCACCCGTACACTAATTCTACGCTACACACTAGGGACGATTTACAGAGCCAATTAACCTACAAACTTGCATGTCTTTGGAATGTGGGAGGAAACCAGAGTGCCTGGAGAGAACCCATGTGGTCACAGGGAAAACGTATAAACTTTGTGCAGACAGCACCCATAGTCAGGATCGAACCCTGGCCTATGGTTTCTGTAAGCCATTCACATTGTTCTATGGGTACGGAGTCACCTATGGACCAGACCAGGTAAGGGCAGATTTTCCCCTTAAAGCACTGTAATGAACATGCTGAATTTTATGACAATCTTAACATTTAACGATCACCATTATTGATAATAAATTCTACTCCAATTAATTTAAAGACCCCTGCTGCAAGGAGCATTTGATCCGATGTCTCTGGATCATTGGTCGAGGATTCTTTGGCATTGCTAATCCAGTTACTAAACCACTAGGCTGCCGTAACCCATGCAACCTCTGGAATATCACCAAGTTTTTAATAACCCATATTTCACCACACAATGAATGACAAGAATATAACATCCCCACCTCTTTAAAATTGTCCACAATACAATTCTTCAGCCGATCAGCATTTATTAAGCAAGTTATTTCCACTAATTAAACCGACACTGCTCGAGACGAGAAAATATCTATCATATCAGGTTTCTTTAAAATTATTTTGTAAATACATAACATTCATTTTTTTCCCAAAGGTTTTTAAAATATCTCGACTAAATATCTTTTTTTTAATATTTACATCCAATGAGTGGGCAAAATATATCACCATTGCCAAGGACTGTGCACTTCAGATGCAAATATCAGAGAAATTAATTGATATGACAATTATGGGACAGTTATGAATACTTTCTGTAGTCTCAACATGTGCAGATAGAATTTTCTATTCCTTACTCATCTTCTTATCTTCAGACTGCTGTGCAAAATGATCTCCTCTATGGTTTTTGAGATAGGGAAAAAGTCATAGAGTCATAGAGAGTCATACAGCGTGGAAACAGGCCCATCGGCCCGTTGCCCACACCGACCAACATGTCCCATCAACACTAGTCCCACCTGCCTTTGCTTGCCCCATATCCCTCTAAACCTGATGGCACGTGGTGGCATAGGCAGTGATGCACGGTAGCGCACGGCGCCCCATGATTTTGGGATTCTTAAAATCCTCGCGTGCCACCTGCGTGACGCGCAAATGACGCCCAAGTGGGACAGGCCCTTTAGTATCCAGAGCCATCTTCTTTGACTATTTAGACGCACAGAGTCTCTTGCCCAGAGTAGAGGAATTGAGAACCAGAGGACATAGGTTTAAGGTGATGGGGGGAAAGATTCATTAGGAACCTGAGGGGGTAACTATTTTAAACAAAGGCTGGTGGGTGTATGGAACGAGCTGCCGGAGAAGGTAGTTGAGACAGGTACTATTGCGATGTTGAAGAAACATTTAGACAGGTACATGGATAGGACAGCTATAGAGGGATATGGGCCAAAGGTGGGATTTGTGTAGATGGGACATGTTTGCCATTGTGGGCAAGTTTGGATGATGGACATCTTTAAATGCTCTATGACTATGACTCTATTTGAGCAAAACACATAGTGCTGGAGGAACTCAGCAGGCCAGGCAGCATCCGTGGAGGGAATGGACAGACGGTATTTTAGGTTGGGACCCTTCTTCAGACTAGTGTCTGAAGAAGGGTCCCTGTTCTTCCCACAGATGCCTCCTGAGATGTGGAATATTTTCAGCACTTTCTTTTCCTATGTTAGGTTTTCCAACACTTAGACTGAGACAGCGATATCTGTGATTCATAAACAGTACTTTGGATAGTCATAAAATGTAGAAAATGCACATTGAATTACATATAAAAATAAAAAAAAGGGATCCTTCAGTGACCTTTAAACTGAATGAATCATTCTTGTTTAAACAACTACCACTAATGAGTTCCTTTTTAAATCTGACACACTTCGGCTCACTCACCCAGCAAACAATCAGCATGTTCCACACACCATGTCCTCCCCACATGGCAATAGTTTTATCTGACCTTTCGTTCCATGATTTCCTTTTCCCTTTGCTCCTCTATCCTCCCATTCTGCACACAAACAATTGGCCTTTGTGGCATGGACATGCAGGATTGGTGGTCACACAGCTCTTGTTGCAATGGAAGCAAAACCATAAACTCAATAGCGCCATTCCCCTGCTCCATGTTTAGAAGCACAATGTGCAGTCTGAAGGGCTCTACCCGAGCCGGCTGCCTGCCCCTTTTCCGGGGATACGTCCGTGCCCGGGTGCGGATAGAAAGGGAATACGCCATGTCTAAGGGCACCCTGAGGGAGTTCCGCGACCGCTGGGCACCGAGGGGGCTTGAATGTATCCTGGACAAGGATTGCAATATAGTTGTTTAGCAGTTGCTTAGCATATTTGTTTGTCTTGTATTATGGTGGTGTTTTGTTTTATTGTATTGTAAATACTATTTTAATATTGGAATAAATATTTTTGATTAAAAATTAAAAAATTTTTTTTTTTTAATTTAAAATAAATGTGCAGTCTGAGTTTCATTTTCGAACCAGGAACAGCTGATGCTGGTTTCCAAAAAAGATGCAAAGTGCAGGAGTAACTCACAGGGTCAGGCAGCATCTCAGGAGAACATGGATAGATGATGTTTTGGGTCGGGACCCTTCTTCAGACTTTCTTCAAGTCCCGACCCAAAATGTTATCTATACACATTCTCCAAGGATGCTGCCTGACCCGCTGTTACTTCAGCACTGTCTCTCCAGCACTATCTCTTTGCCCACATCTTTGATCTTTAATTTAAAACTGGTTTAATTGCTTCTTGATCAATAACAGTGCAAGGCAGAAGATTTGTTCAATATTGTTACAAGATTACAGTTTATTTTGTAAACTGGTATCTAAGGTTCTTTGTGCCTGAATAAAGGTATTGTAACCTGCTGAAATTATCCATCATGTCATTTGTTGAGTTAAGATCAGCATCTGCATTTCCTTGTGCCTATCTGAAAAAATGTGATTTGCTGACATTATCTATCATGACATCTGATGAGCTGAGACCAATAAGGTTCTATAATAATGTACCTATTTATAGCATTAGATTTACACAAATAATGTTATCCAGGCAGATTTACAGCAATTCAATCGCACAATAATTTTTTATTTCTTCACAACAGGAAGAATGCAAGTTCCTTTCTCTCAAATTCCATCGAAGGGACCAGCGTTGATTCTATCTTCCTTTTTCCACAGATGCTGTCTATCCAGTCTCCAGAATTTCTCTTATCAAAGAAACAAGATCCCCAAAATAGACAACTCATCCATTTCCAATACCGGTAACTTGACGTCAAACATCGGTTAATCATTTGATCATTTAAAAGGTCAGTACATGTGTAGACAAGTGTTCTCCTTCATGCTGGCTACAAAATGTTGCCTCTCTCTGGTACAACTTTACTGAAATCACTTTACTTGTGATCTCGGTCTCTGAGGCCAACATCAGAGCTTTCTTCAGAGGGGTGAATCTGCGTAAAGTGTCCGTCCCATTTGGCCCACCTGGCCGAGTGCTAAAGATCTGTGCGGACCAACAGGCTGGAGTATTGAAGGACATCTTCAAACTCTCACTTCTGTGGTCTGAGGTTCCCATTTGCATCAAAAGAAGAGCATGGTGATCTGACTCAATGATGACTGACCAGTAACACTTAAGGTCAGTCATTAAGGTTACCTTAAGTATTAAGGAGGTTCCCGGAGGTTTTTGTCAGTCTCCCTGCTTTTTTCAACTACCTGCAACCTCCGGGAACCGCACGGAAACCTTGGGTGGGGCGCAAAGTCTCCAGAGGTTTCCGTTCAGGTTTCCTAAGTGGGACAGGGGCATTAGGGTGCAAGCTATCCAAGAGGAATATGGGGTATCACGTACAGAACACCGTGGATAATAACATGAGTTTAGTCAACAACGGAAGATTTTATGTTTAAAGAAATTTGCAATTGTTGCCATTCTCTTTCTGATGATTCAGGTATTAACGTCACTCCAACCTTATACAATGATGCCTCGCCCAGTGTGGAGAGTATGGCGTACTCGATGTGGATGGCTTATGCATAGTGTATACAAAGGAATTGCAGATGCTGGTTTATACCGAAGATGGACACAAAGTGCTGGAGTAACTCAGCGGGTCAGGCAGCATCTCTGGAGGAAAAGGATGGGTGAGGTTTCAGGTCGAGACCATTCTTCAGACTATCTTTGGCTTTTGCATAGGCTCAGTATCACTTCAGACAATGCAACTGGAGTGTCTGGAAGCAGAATAGGTCAGATCACTGTATCCTTGAGGAAAGGAGAGTAATTGATGGGAATAATAGGTATACTGGCCTAAAGGCTTAATTCGCGAATTAAACTGTGTAAATATTTATGAAGAAAATCAAACCGATTTGAAGGCAGAGGTTTTTAAGAGCTTTCCTCTAAGATGATGATTCTCTAATTGGACATTATTAATATTAAGCATTTCATCTCCAAGTACCTATGGAAATATATAATATGATGATAAATATATTACCCAGCAACTAGCAATCTGTTCAAGGGTCATTGTGTTGATCATAATTTCGGAGGTGAAACATCTAATCTCAGTGCTTGATGCGTTTTAAATGAATAGCTGGATAAAAGGAACAGAACAAGCTTATTTTAATCACATCTGTCTAGTGGTAGATTACAGTCTTTCAGTCCATGTGATAAACAGTGATCACTAAGCATAACGGCTCAAATGAAAACTGTTTGGCATCCTACTCCACTGAATGACAATATCACAATGACACCTCAATGGCAGTTCATAAATTCTCCGATTTTCGGTAACCTCTAACATCCCCCCCCCCCCCCCCCCCCCACCTCCTCTGTACTCCACCTGAACTTGCACCTATATCTCCCCCTCCTCCCCCCTCCACCTGCATTCCTTCCCCTGGCCTCACAATTCACAACTCTTCAATTCATTTTGTCTCACACCTTTTCTTTTTTCATCTCCGGCCTTTGTCCGAACATTTGCCTAACAGACACCCTCCTCGCCTGTGTTCTCTATTACCTGCCATGCTTTGTTTTTCCCCTCCTCTCTTCTAGCTTCCCCCTCCCCCCCCCCCTGATCTGCCGCACACAATCAGTATGAAAAAGGGTCCAGACCCAAAACATCACCTGTCAATGTTCTCCATGGATGCTGCCTGACCTGTCGAGTTACTCCAGCTTTTTATGTCTTCTCCCGTAGTTAATAAACAGTAACTCATTAAACAAAACAAAAATCCCTAGTCAAAGTGATCATTAGCTCAGATGTAAAGACTTAAAATGTAATAGATTAAATGATTAAACTTCAACTGCTTTATGTAGAAGACAATTTCTCAGGTTCACCATTGTCTGGGAGAAGACATTTCTCCACACCTCAGTCTTGAAAGGTTTACCACTTAACTGACCTCAGATCCCTGACTCTCCAACCATTGTGGACATCCTTCTGAATTTAATCTGACCAGTCCTCTCAGAATTCTGCAGGTTTTGTGTGTTTCAATGTGGAAATTAGCAAGTCAGGATTGTGTATGGCAAATTTTTAACCAGAGGTTAGTGAGTGCCTGGAACGTGTTGCCGAGGGTGGTGGTTGAGGCAGATACATTTGTGGTATTTAAGAGAATTTTGGATAGGCACATAGATATGCAGTATGGAGAAGGATATAGAATATGTGCAAGTAGATAAGTGGATGGTGTTGGCATCAAGTTTAGTACAGACATTGTGGACTGAAGGGCCTGATCTTGTGCTGTACTGTTCTATGTTCTATGATCTATGAGTATATTACATTCCACTCAGTTTGTCTTCAAATTGGAGAGTTTCGACCCAAAACATCGGCCTCCACAGATGCTGCTCGAACTGCTGGGTTCCTCCAGCAGTTTGTTTTTTTTTACTCCAGAGTCTGCCAATTGACCTTTGATGAAATAGCTTTGTTGTGATTCCACCCGCAGCCAGCTAACATCTCACTGCCTTAGACCGCACACAAAGAATGCTGTCTCTGTTATACTGCTGAAGGAAATCTCTGTCCCATGGAACCGCAGACTTCAACATGTTGGGGAAGGAGGTTCAGAAGAAAGAAAGAATTTCGGAGTTTGTACTGGGATCACAGGAAGTTCAATTTCATGGAAATCTTTGGGATAATTGCTAGTGACACTTTTGGATCATCTATTTCCTTTGTAAATGTTGAAGATGTCAACCCGAACAACACCTTGCTTTTATCAAGCTTTTTTCAACATACCAATTGGAATGAGCTCAACACAACCATCTATTTTTATGATTTACCTATTGTGGTTTTCAATGTTGCTGGCAAACGTAGACAAACATATTATAAACTAAAGGTAGACACAAAATGCTGGAGTAACTCAGCAGAACAGGCAGCATCTCTGGAGAGAAGGAATGGGAGACGTTTCGGGTCAAGACCCTTCTTCAGTCTGAAGAGATGCTGCCTGTCCTGCTGAGTTCCTCCAGCACTTCGTGTCAGCCTTCGATTAAAACCAGCATCTGCAGTTCTTTCCTACACATATTATAAACTAAACCTTCTTGATTCATTGGAAGATACTAATGTTTGTAGATACTTTTATCTGTGATTCAACAAATAAGGAATAGTTGAAAAATGATTGAAAGCCGTGTTCAGCTATATTAATCTTGAGTGGTTTGTTATCTTCCTTCAGACCTGGGTACGAATATAATATCGCTTTCAAATAAAAAGTTAAGGATAACAAAAGGTTGCTTTATGAGTGTCATTTTCTTGCACAAAACGGAGTTATATTCCCTTGTATTTACATTTAAGGACTGATAGATTTCAAGATACTAAGTTCAAGCAACTGGTGAGTTGTGCATTTAGTGATGTGCTAGAAACTGAACAATTTACTATGAAGAGACTGGGTGAATTGTGGTCAAATCCACTGAAAAGAAAAAGGAAGATTCAAAAGCAGGTAAATGGTACACAACTAAATTGCAAGGAAGGATAAGCAAAATAAATGAATGAATGAAAATTTGGCTGATGGGAGTATAATGTGGGGAAATGTTGGGAGGCTATTCACTTTGTTAGGAAGAGTATTGCTAAAATGGTCAGGGATTGCAGAATGATGCTGTTCAGTGGGAGCTGGGTGCCCTTTCAAGTATAGCAACGAAAATTAGCATGCACGAACTGGAAGTAATTGGGAAACAAAATTTAATGTTGGCCTTTATATATATGCATGCATAATGGAACATAAAAGAAAATAAACCTTGCTACAATGTAGGGTGCTGCTGAGACCACAAATAGAGTACTGAGTACGCATTAACCTACATTTAATTGGTAACCAACATGCTTTTTTGAACTCTTTGAAAAAGCTACACAGGACAGTCCTACTTTTATTTATTTTAAAATTGGGTCGTGTGCAAGTCTAATATTTCCAAAAGAAACACAGATCGTAATATCAGCACTAATCTAAATTATCGAATAGTCATTGAGTTTAGAATGTCTAGCAGGGAAAAGGGTCTACCTCATCACCTGCATTTTGCGTATGTGTGTAAAATTAGCATCTTTGCAGTTATTTACAAGAGAGAATCTAAATCTGCTATCACTTAGAACATAGAACGCAAGTTCATAAGTTATAGGAGCAGGATTAGGCCGTTTGGCCCATCAAGTCTACCCCTGCCTTCTCCCCATAACCACTGACACACGTACTAATCAAGGATCTGTCAATCTCCGCTTTAAAAATATCCATTGACGGCTTCCAGAGCCTTCTGTGGCAATTAATTCCACAGAATGTGGAATGTATCAATTAATTCCACAGATTCACCATCTTCTGACTTTGTTCTGACATAGAACAGTACAGCACAAGAACAGGCCCATAACGTCGACAATGTCTGTGCCGAACATGGCGTCAAGACCAACTCCTATCTGCCTTCACATGATCCGTATCCCCTCCATTTCCTGCATATCCATGTGCCTATCTAAAAGTCTTTTAAATACTACAAAGTAAACCTGGGCCTGAAGCCAGCTTGACAGACAAACCCATTAAATAAATTTTTGCTTTGCTACCTTCTTCGTGATAACGTGCAACCTATACTATAGGAAGATGTCATTTTAGCAGCGAAACTAAGAAACAGATGCTTGCTAATGGCACGTGAGGCTAACTAGTGCAGTCCTGTCATCAGCTGTATGGTCTCAATCAACAAGCATCTGTTTCCCATTTAATTCCCCAAGAAACAAAAAAAAAGATTACCTGCAGAAATTTTTTTTCATAGTTGCTGTTGACAGGCAATGATATAAAGCAGGATTCCACTGCTATTCTTGTTGCTACTTTGCACCGGATGAATATGTAAGCAGATATGAAGAGGATGGAGTTGGGGGGGGGGGGGGGGGGGGGTGGCGGAGATATTCAGTAAGAAAGAATTGGATGCAATCCAATAGACAAAAGTGATGGAATAATCTGAACATGTTTTTAAATGACAGGGTGGGTAAAGATCACTTGGTTTAACAACTTTCTCCTTAACCTTGACCCTGAATACCAATGTCTCTGACCATTAATAATGTTCTTGGCGAATGCAAAGACAAACAGAATGCAAATTCTGTTCCATTCAATAATTTCACAGCCTGTGTAATGCCCCATACTCTACGGACAAATGACAAACGTAGCCATGGATTCTGGCAGACACAAAATGCTGGAGTAACACAGTGGGACAGGGAGCATCTCTGGAGAGAAGGAATCTCTCCAGACATGTTGCCTGTCCCGCTGAGTTACTCCAGCAATTTGTGTCTACCTTCGATTTTGCACATGGATTCTGGCATGTCCACTGGGTCCAGGGACATCCAGAAGAACAGAAATAGGTTTCATTAAACCTGCCTGTCCTCAGCATTCTCCATTCTAGAACAGTGCAGCCCATATAGTGAAAGTGTAATGGGAGATTATCAGCAAATAACAGGGCACAAATTAAGAAGAGATCATTTACAGATAAATCTCGACAACTCTTGCTCAATAGTGCAACCTGCAATTGATGTCTATCAGTAATATTAAAGTGGAATATTTTCCATACAAGAATATATTTTATGAAATTCATTGTCAGAGATTGATAGTTTCTTGATTAGTAATGTTGTCAAAGATAATGGAAGAAGGCTGGAGAATGGGGTTGAGAGGGAAAAATAGTTCAGCCATTATCGAATAGCGGATCAGTCTCGATGGGCTGAATGGCCTAGTTCTGTAGCTATGACTTATTGTTTTATGGTCATTTGGAGTAGCCTCTATAAAATAAATTTAAGGAAGCGTTTTGAGCTATTTAACTTTATTTGTATTTTGATACACCTTTATAACTTTTCGGAGAAAACAGTTGAAAAAAAAGTTTAACAATGATGAGCTTTCGAAGACCATCAAGGACTTTGGGCTTCGAGCCTCAGGATACAATGCAGTGTACTAGTGTTGATAAGACCCAATATAATTGATCTGGTGACAAGGGCAACTGAGATAACACAGTTCCACCAGCAGTGCCTCAGGAGTCAAACTCATAATGCCCGATGGAATCATGTGTGGATCAGCCTCGGTCAGCTTGGCAGATATTTTTTGCCCCAAACAGAAATAATGCAGCAAAACAGGTAGGATCTCAACAATCCTTCAGCTTTTATAATTTCTGAGGGGTGTCAGAAATGAATGATTCTTACATTGAAATTACCATCACTTTTCGGAAGATCTTAATAGAGTGTAAAACACTTGAGGGTGTTCAGATGATGTGAAAATAATGGTGCTGTGGTGCAGCTGGTAGAGCTGCTGTCTCACAGGGCCAGAGACCCAGGTTCGATCCTGACTTTGGGTGCCGTCTGTGTAGAGTTTGCACATTTTCCTTGTGGTCGTGTGGGTGTCCTCTGAGTGCTCCGGTTTGTAGGTTTGTAGGCCTCTGTAAAAATTGCCCGAATGTTCAGCGAGTGGACGGGAAAGTGGGATAACATAGAACTAGTGCGAATGAGTGATCAATGGTCAGCGGGAACTCGGTGGGCC
Source organism: Amblyraja radiata (assembly GCF_010909765.2). Classification (NCBI taxonomy): domain Eukaryota; kingdom Metazoa; phylum Chordata; class Chondrichthyes; order Rajiformes; family Rajidae; genus Amblyraja; species Amblyraja radiata. The sequence goes on along the minus strand of NC_045972.1, from coordinate 21,590,156 downwards.
GAAGGGCCATTAGACTTCAAAGACACAGTGTGAAAACAGGCCCTTCGGCCCAACGTGTTCGCGATGACCAACGATCACCCCATACACTAGCACTATCCTACACACTATGGACAATTTACAATGTTACAGAAGTCAATTAGCCTACAAACCTTTGGCATGTGGGAGGAAACCAGAGCACCTGGAGAAAACCCATGTAGTCACAGGGAGAATGAACAAGCTTGGTACAGACAAAACCAGTAGTCAGAATCAAACCCGAGTCTTTGGCATTGTGAGGCAGCATCTACCAGCTGTGCCACCTTTAGTTTGGATCATGGTTTTTCCATTAATGCCCTCTTTCCCTTAATGTCCATTTCTTTGGGGCCAGATCCATTCTATGTTCATCAACTCAAATAATCCCCTCAATAATCAGATCCCTCAATAATCCCCTCAATAATCAGATACTCTGTTCCTCCTGCAATACTTTATTTTGCCAATCATAATATTGTAAACTTTCAAAAGGTCAAGTCTGTTTGAATTTTTACAGAGAGCTGCATTCTTGGATAACGTTAACGAAATCTATAATAGTGTTCATTTCTGTCACACGTAATTATCAATACAATTTGACACCATATCACAAGGAGGCATTGAGCCAGGATATGGTGCCATAGGCTGTGAATTTGTGGAGAATTCCTGGCTAGTTCCAGTGCAAGTGTGACAGCTTGTTCAGGATAGCCATTCCTCCACATTACAGCAGGAAACACGAAAGAAAGATCTGTCTTTCTGCCTATGAGTTCTCCAGGAAAGTTGCTGAGCTGAGGGCTAACTGCACTTTATATCTGGGGCTGTAAGACAACAACTCTATGGCTGCGCCACCCTGATTTCCATGCCAGTTTCCATGCTCATCTCTGAACTAAACTAAATACCAGAAGATAGACGCAAAATGTTGGAGTAACTCAGCGGGATAGGCAGCATCGCTGGAGAAATAGATGAAAAGGAAGAAATTACGGGGAAGGAAGTAAAGATTTGGGGGCAAATGAGATGGGTTTTTTAAACTTCTGCTCACATCCATCTGCCAATGTCTTTGACCTTGCCATTGACAAGTGTAATGCAGATCGAGAACCATTGTGTATAAAATCACAAGAGGAATAGATTGGGTCCCTGGTCATTTACCCAGGGTAAGGGAATCAAGAACCAGAGGACATAGATTTAAGGTGAGAGAGGAAAGATCTAATAGGAACCTGAGGGGCACCTTTTTCACACTGAGGGTGGTGAGTATGTCAGAAGGTGCAGGATGGAACTGCAGATGCTGGTTTAAACCATAGATAGACACAAAATGCTGGGTCTTGACCCGAATCATCACCCATTCCTTCTCTCCGCAGATGCTGCCTGTCCCGCTGAGTACTCCAGCATTTTGTGTCTATCTTGAGCCTCCAGAAGAGATAGTTGTGGCAAGTGCTATAACAACATTTAAAAGACACTTGAACAGGTATATGGAAAGGAAAGTTTTAGATGGATTTGGGCCAAATAATTTGTGATTTGTGAAGTTGCACTGATATGAGAGGCCCATTTCAAACATAAATGACAATGGTTCAGTTTAGTTTAGTTTCGAGATGCTGCATGAAAACATGCCCTTTGACCCACCGAGTCCGTGCTGACCAGCAATCACCCCGTCCACTAGTTCTTTCCCACACACTAGTGTTGATTTACCAGAGCCAATTAATCTAAAAACCTCCATATCTTTGGAATGTGGGAGGAAACCAGAACACAGGGAGAAAACCCATGTGGTCTCAGGGAGAATATGCAAACTCTGTGCAGACACCACTCATAGTCTCTGATGCTGTCAGGCAGCAACCCTACTGCTGCGCCACTGGGTCACCCAGCTGTGTAGCCTGTGTTCGGAATGCATGTTTTACGGAACAAATCGCACCATTGCTTGCAATTCCCAGAGTTGCATAGTCTGAATATCAAACAAATGGCATGTTTAACACATGAAGCTCAAAAACCTGACTGTATGATGCTGTGGTTGAAAAGCACAGTGTTGCTTTGAGCTGCTGCCACACAGTGCCAGAAACACTGGTCGATCCTGACCTTGAGTGCAGTCTGTGTAAAATTTGCACATTCTCCCTGTGACCGCCTGGGTTTCCACGGGTGCTACAGTTTCCTCCCACGTCCTAAGTCCGGGCAGTTTTGTAGGTTAATTTGCCCCTGTAAGTTGTCCTAAGTGTGTAGGGAATGGATGAGAAAGTGGGAAAACATACAACTGGTGTGAATGAGTGATCGATGCTTGGCATGGACTTGGAAGGCCTAAGGGCCTGTTCCCGTGCTGTATCTTGAACAGAATGATCTTGAACTGAACTGTACTAAACACTGAACTTAGTGGTAGGCGGCCAGGCAAATAACGCAGTAACCCAGTGTGTTCGCTCCCTACAGCACCATTCATTTCCCATTTTCTGGTTCATGTGCTGCACTTTAATTGATAACAATGAATCCAGAGGTTGATCCAGGATGAACATTTCACATGCTATTCAGCTTCCGTGTAGTCAGTGGGGAGCTCCTGAATATCGTCAATTAATTTTACAGCATTTTACATTGAGTTTACAAAGAAACTGACAAATTTCACAGGATCCCCTTGAGTTTGTGAAACTTCTCAGCCCTTCAGTTGTTGCAAAATGTGCAGCCTTGGTTGTAAGGCACTTCTGCATGTGATTTGCTTATCTATCATGTTGGTAGAGCTGCTGCCTCACCGTGCCAGAGACCCGGGTTTGATCCTGACCTTGGGTTTTGTCCATGTGGAGTTTGCACCTTCTCCTTGTGACCGTTTCGAATCCTTTGGGTGCTCTAGTTTCCTCCCACTCCCCAAAGACGTGCGGGTTTTTGGTTAAATTACCTCTGTAAATTGCCCCTAGTATGTAGGGAGTGGGTGTGAAAGTGGAATAACATGGAACTACACTAGGTGGCTGATCGATGGTCGGCGTAGACTCGATGGGCCAAAGTGTCTATTTCCAGGTTGTATCTTTTAACCAATCAATTTTGGTCACCAGTTAAATACAACCAGATTAATGAAAACATCTGATTGTAAGGTAGCAACTCAACCGCTGCGCCACCGTGCGGGGTCAACATTTGGATCAAGCTTCAGTCAAAATGTCCACCAACACACATTGCTGAAACGTTGACCTGAAGGTGCTTGGATGAGTTACCAAATGGAAGCTACATGAGACACACCATTCAAAAGGGCTGCAAAATGTGCAAGTAAATATTCATATGGCAACTGCATTAAAGCATGCCATTGACCATGCAATCCCATGGTCAATATTTTGACATTGCTCCAAATATTGTCAAAATATTAGCATTGAAATAATATGATCAATGAGATCCAATATATATTCGAAGGTCTCAACATTTTCCCACCTCTCCTGGTGTTGGACAAGGCTTGCAAGTCATTATACTATGTAAGAGGAAATAGTAAGATTAAACGAGAACTTACCAGTTTGAAGTTTGATCTGTATTTTATGAGGAGTTACGATGAGGGATTACGTGAAGAACCCGCTCAGTGCGCAGGCGCGGCATACTTCCAAGCAGTGGTGTGGAATCACAGATAGACACAGTTATTTGAAGTAAACATAGTAAAGATAAGGAGACATCAATTTATTAGTTTGATCCATATAATGAGGGTGGGAGCGGAGGGCACGTAATCCCTCATCGTAACTCCTCATAAAATACAGATCAAACTTCAAACTGGTATGTTCTCGTTTAATCTTTCTATTTTACTTCGGAGTCACGTGAGTGACTACGTGAAGACTTCAAAGCTCTGTGATTTCAAACCGTGTAACAGTTTTATTTCACTCACTGCCGAAGTTCTTGAGGGAGGAAGTGTTATCGTAATCAACCAATAAATCTATTTGTAGAAAAACACAATGGTATTTTTTAAACAATAACAACAAAGAATTAAATTGCTCCCCTGGGCTTAAATTAAATATTTGCAGTCCGTAATCTTGCTGCAAATAAAACAGGTTTTGCCAACGGCCTATTATAAAATTTCTGAACGGTCTTTTCCCCCCACCATCCTGCTGTAGCCAGGATGTGGTCTATAGGCATGTCCATTCTTTTAGCCGTCGACATGGATGCTGCCATGGCGGAATAAAATTTGTACATGTTAGTGTTTATCCCAGCAGTTTTTGGCAACTGCTTGAGCCATCTCGCAATGGTTTGGCTCGTCACCCGACCATAAGGTTTTTATGACTGACCCACAAGGCTTTTCATCTCCCTCGAATATTTTGGTTGTGTCTATGTAGGATAGTAGGTGGGTCATGGCACATAACCGTGGTTCTGGTGGGTAAGCCCGGAATTCCACGACTGGATTAGGTGTTCCTGGTCTGCTCTGTTTGATCAGTCGCTGGATAACGACAGATATGGTCTGGAGCTGGTCTGCTCTGTTTGGCAGTGCAAAGGTCTGAATTGTGTAGCTGGAAATGCTGCTACCATATTCCCAATTACTCTGTTACTTGTCGAATAGTTGGGAGTACGTGGACCATTAATTGTTGCATGATTGTGCCAATTCAACTGTTTTGTCTCTTGGCAAAGTTACAGTCACGTAGACTGAATTAATTATGAAGCCCAAGTAGTTCATGATTGTGGATGGCTTCAACCTAGATTTATCTGGATGTAAGACAATCCCAGGGTTTCGAATAACTGTTTGGTAGCTGATACAGCTAACATAGTCAATTCCATGGTCTTGCCTATTTTCCCATTGGGTAACGCTTTAAATTGCCATAGCTGCCCCATCCAGGTAAATTTCAGGTATCTGCGATGATCCTTGTGAATGGTACTAAATTAGTAAACATCTTTAAGATCAATGCTTGCCATGAAGTATCCTTTGGAAATTAGTTGTTTGGCAGTAACAACCGTTTCCATTTTGAAATGTATATACTTAACAACCATATTTAGTGAAGTTAAGTCAATGATGATGCGACATCCATCATCTTTTTCGGTTTAGTGACGAATATTTGATACGAATTCCAAGGGTTCATGTTTCCCATGATACCCTTTGTAATTAGTCTCACCAGTACAGCTTGTCCCTCTCGTTTCTTTAACGGAGAGGGAAAATACCCTCTGGGGTAAATGTTGAACTGGTGGCAATTTTTCTAGTATGAATTGTATTTTGTATCTACTAAGCCATTGAGTATATACTGATCACTTGTGATAGACTCCCGTGCTTCTTAAAACAGGTGTAATCTCCCCTGTTAGTATTAAGCCCCTATTTTGTATACGTTGGTAGGAACCAGACCCACCTACCTCCATGGTTATGGGTATTCTTCTGTTTCCTGCCGGTCCAACGAGTCTTGCACGTTGTCTGACGTGGTGGTGGTATTGGGGGGTGGCGCATTTTCCATGGGGCCTGCTCTGGGCCTTGGCCTGAAAGGCTTACGGGTTTGGCATGCAGGCCCCGAGCTTTCACCAGTACCATGAGGTGGACCCTCCTGGTGGACGCGTTAGAGGTACTGCTGACTGGTTTACGTGTGGTGCTCATTCCAGACCCTGCCCTCTTGCGCCGATATTTTGGACACTTCGTCCAGTTTTTGTGAGGTCGGCGTTCTTTGAGGGCAGGTTTTGTAACTTCCTGAGATGTTGCGGAGCACTGCGAACAGTAGGTCAGGTGTTTTGCCATACTACCGTGACCCTATGGAAGAGCATGCGAAAATGATAGCCGACGTCAGGGATATCAAATTCATTTTTTGATATTTTGGCTTTTTTAAAGCGATGCTCAATGTACCCTCCAATAATGGTGGCCACTTTGAGTAAATGCAATTTAGGGGAAGCGTGATGACCTCCAACGCCTCATGACTACCTGTCTTGGAGATTTTTGAAAGAACAGGCAGTAAGCTGGCCATCAGTTGAGACTGAAAAGCCATCTCGCTAGTGGTGGAGCCACATAGCAGCCACACCCAGCAGCTCTTTCTGATCCTGTACCTCAAGCATACTCCCGATGTTGTTCAGCCAGTGACCCCTCTTCATGACCAGCCCAGCCCCTGGTCACCCCAAAGCTAACCACACTAAGGAGGAAGCGATGGGCAGTGCCTAGGCACTGTGGAGGGTATGCCTGAACCCCCAGCGAGACTGCCCCTCACGTAGCGTGTCTCGCAGGAGCTCCTGCTCCAGGAGCCGCTCCAGCGGCTCAGGTGGCTGTCTCTCTCCCTGCGGGTGGAGAGACGTCCCCTCCGACAAGTCGGAAGCCACTGGCCGGATGCCTCTTCAGATGGCTAAACATCCAGCCCGCAGCTCAGGCACTAGCGGGACTGGGCTCGGCGCGGTGATGGGGATAGCGGAGCGCCCGGTAATTGTTCCTACCGCCTTCTTCTAGAGCTTTTGTGCCTTGTAGTAGCGAGAGCGCCCCTCAAGCAGCGCATCTCGCAGGCACCTGCTCCGAGAGCCGCTCCAGTGGCTCAGGCGGCTCTCTCTCACCCCGTGCGGGTGGAGAGACGTCCCGTCCGAAATCGGGAAACACCTGCCGGATGCCTCTTCGGGTGGCTATGCATCCAGCCCGCTGCTCAGGTACTAGCGGGCTGTGCTCGGCACGGTGTCGGGGAATAGCGGAACACCGGGTAAACGCTCCTACCGCCTGTTGCTGCCCCCCTCCCCGACGGAAACTGTTCCTCCTCGAACGGGGGACAGTTTTGTTCCAGAGCCTTTTTCTCTGCCTGTAAAACACAATCAGAAAAAGGTTCCCCTGTAAAAGAAACCCGACCTCAGGGTACTCACCTGACGGTCCGTTTCATAGTGTAGCGGGAGCGCCTAACTCCCGCTGCAGCCGCTGTTGCACTGCTGGCGTAATGCCGCACCTGCGCACTGAGCGGGTTCTTCACGTAGTCACTAACGTGACTCCGAAGTAAAATCTAACCCATGCCCTCACAACCCTGCTTCTATCCCCCCTCACAGGGTGAACTTTACTATTAAATAACAATGTAAGTCGCACTACTTTCAAGTCTCTTCTTTGTACCCAGCGGACATTATAATTTGCACGGTTGCAAATGATGCTACAGAATTTACAGAGTCTGACTCCATGGCATTTGTTTACCATGGGATCACAAAACCTTGTGTTTCAGACACCAACAATTGACTAAATAAACCTTCAGTAGTTCTATGGTTTCACTTTTATTTTTTTGGCACTGTGTGCAGCCACCTGCTACAGGAGGGAAATGTTAGCATTCAGAATCAGGAACATATTTTCTGCAACATATTTTAAAGTCAAACCATGTGGGACTAGATGTAAAGAAACCAGCTTGTTAGCTGAATAGAGATTTCTGAGAAATCTCTTGGATGTGTGCACAGTAATGAAATATTTTATCACACAGATTACTCTGTCAGAAGCAACAACTTAGTTGTGTAAGGTGCCAATGATGTTGAAGAACACCCACATGTGTTTCACAGAGGAATTAAGAGACAAAGTAATGGACTTAGTTGGAGAAACGACTAGTACTTGCTTATGTTTCATGGTTTAAAGAAGGGCCTTTAAAAGAACACGTTAGTGAGAAAGATCTGGGGTTTAGGTTTCTAGTGGTGCAAAGAATTCAACAGATTCACCACTCTTTGGCTGAAGAAATTCCTCCTCATCCCCAATCCCAAAGGTTCGCTCTTTAATTCTGTGGCTGTTCTGAGTCTAGTTATAGACTCGCCCATTACTGGAAACATCCTCTCTACAACCAATCTATCAAGGCATTTTATTATTTAGGTAGGTTTCAATGAGATCCCCCCATCATCTTTACAACAGACCTGATTCAGGAGAGCAGCAACTAGTAGACACAAAGTGCTCGTGTATCTCAGAGGGTCAGGCAATATCTCTGGAGTAAATTAAGAGGTGACGTTTCGGGTCAGAACCCTTTTTCCTTTTGGGCAGAAGGTAAAAGCGGGCCATGCTGGGTTGGGGAACGATAAGGTTGGAGGCTGTGGAGGACAAACAGCTGGAAGTGATAAAATCGGAGATAGTTTGAGAGATAAAAATGGTAGTTAAAGCAGGAACGAGAACCTGCCCATGGACTGCCTTGACGACTTTATGACTTTGTGTCATAGAATCATAGTCAAAAAGCATGGAAACAGGTCCTTTGGTCCAACTTGCCCACACCGAACAACACATCCCATCCAGATTCAGATTCAGATTCAGATTCAGATTCAATTTTAATTGTCATTGTCAGTGTACAGTACAGAAACAACGAAATGCATTTAGCATCTCCCTGGAAGAGCGACATAGCAAATGATTTAAATAAATAATAATAAGTGATAATAAGTGTCCGGGGGGTGGGGGGGTGATTGGCAGTCACTGAGGTACGTTGTTGAGTAGAGTGACAGCCGCCGGGAAGAAGCTGTTCCTGGACCTGCTGGTTCGGCAACGGAGAGACCTGTAGCGCCTCCCGGATGGTAGGAGGGTAAACAGTCCATGGTTGGGGTGAGAGCAGTCCTTGGCGATGCTGAGCGCCCTCCGCAGATAACGCTTGCTTTGGACAGACTCAATGGAGGGGAGCGAGGAACCGGTGATGCGTTGGGCAATTTTCACCACCCTCTGCAATGCCTTCCGGTCGGAGACAGAGCAGTTGCCATACCATACTGTGATGCAGTTGGTAAGGATGCTCTCGATGGTGCAGCGGTAGAAGTTCACCAGGATCTGAGGAGACAGATGGACCTTCTTCAGTCTCCTCAGGAAGAAGAGACGCTGGTGAGCCTTCTTGATCAGAGTTGAGGTATTGTGGGTCCAAGAGAGGTCATCGGAGATGTTGACTCCCAGGAACCTGAAGCTAGAAACACGTTCCACCTCCGTCCCGTTAATGTGGATGGGGGTGTGCGTGCCGCCCTGGACTTCCTGAAGTCTACAATGAGCTCCTTGGTCTTCTTGGAGTTAAGGGCCAGGTTGTTGTCAGCGCACCATGCTGCTAAGTGCTGGACCTCCTCCCTGTAGGCCGACTCATCGTTGTTGCTGATGAGGCCAATCACCGTTGTATCATCTGCATACTTGATGATGGTGTTAGTACCATGTACAGGTGTGCAGTCATAGGTGAAGAGGGAGTAGAGGAGGGGGCTCAGCACACAGCCCTGTGGAACGCCGGTGTTCAGGGTGAGGGTTGAAGAGGTGTGCTTGTCTAACCTAACAGACTGGGGTCTGTTGGTTAGAAAGTCCAGTATCCAGTTGCAGAGGGAGGGGTCGATGCCCAGGTTACCGAGTTTGGTGATCAGTTTTGATGGTATAATGGTGTTGAATGCTGAGCTGTAATCGATGAACAGCATTCTTACGTAAGTGTCTCTGTTGTCGAGGTGGGAGAGGGCGGAGTGAAGTGCCGTTGAGATGGCATCCTCCGTACTCCTGTTCTTGCGGTAGGCAAACTGATAGGGATCCAGTGTGGGGGGTAGGCAGCTTTTGAGGTGTGCCAGGACCAGCCTCTCGAAGCACTTGGTGATGATGGGGGTAAGTGCAACTGGGCGGAAGTCGTTGAGGCTTGCCGCAGTGGAGTGTTTTGGCACTGGCACGATGGAGGTGGATTTAAGGCACGTGGGGACAACTGCTTGGGCAAGTGACAGGTTGAAGATGTCAGTCCAGACGTCTGTCAGCTGCGCAGCACAGGCCCTGAGCACGCGCCCGGGGATGCCGTCAGGGCCAGCAGCTTTACGTGCATTAGTCCTACTCAGTGCCACGAATACGTCGTAGGGGGTGAGTGTGAGGGGTTGGTGATCGGCAGGTAGCACAGCCTTGATGGCTGTCTCTAGATTGTCCCGTGGCGGACTGGCCAGGGTGTCAGCTTGCCCGATGACAAATGGGCCCCTGATGAAGTGATAGCAAGTGATGGCAAGTGGGCCCCTGTTAAATGATAGCATTGTAGTTGTGGGTGGGCCCCTTTTGTCTCCTGGCAACCAATATTTTTAGACCCAGTCCGCCACTGATCCCATCTATACTAGTCACACTTGCCTGTGTTTGGCCCATATCGCCCGAAACCTGTTCTATCCATGTCGGTGTCAAATTGATTGTTTCTCTATGGTCCCACTAGTCCCTGCCTCAACTATCTTCTCTGACAGCTTGTTCCATGCACCCACCACCCTTTGTGTGAAAAAGTTACCCATCAGATTTCTATTAAATCATTCCTCACTCACCTTAAACCTACAGTATGTCCTCTGGTTCTCGATTCCCTGACTCTGGGCAAGAGACTCTGTGGATCTATTCCGCTCATGATTTAAAATATCTCTATAAGGTGTCTGTCATCAAATATTACTTAAATTACCTTTGTAAGTTTGGTTACCTAATTATTTGAATAGGGCCAAGCTGGATGCTGGGAGCCCATATAAGGTGCAGTCAGCCCTCAGTTCAGCAACTTCCAAAAGTCAAGAGTTTTATTGTTATCCTAGATCAAGTGGGACCCGTTGGGTCCCAGTCACACGGGAGGCCACAAGTCGTTTCCACCACTCACCCGTACCCACAACGCAATATTCCACTACTCCCCCATATCCCCCACGGGAGGCCTGGTTCCCCAACACAATATGTCACCACTCACCCGTTCCCCCAACGCAACGCGTTCCCCCAATGCAATATTTCACCACTCACCCATAGCCCCCAACTGTGCAGGGGTGGCTCATTTTCCCTTATTCGCCCTCCCTCATTTTAAACTTTAAAAAAATGCTAGGGCTGCCAGGACTCAGTATCCTGGGATAGCAACATTGTAGCGGGCAGGGCTACAATCACATTGTGACTTCATAGCTGCTAACTGCCAGGCAGATGGAAGAAGCTTTTCTCAAAGTGGGATTTTGTAAAGTTGAAAACGTGAATAACTTGTATATAACATCAACAACAACAATAAAAATGTGAATAACATCAATTTGAACGAAATTTTATAAAAACACACAAGACAATTGTGAGTAAGGTGGTCCAAAATTTGTAGAGTTATTGTGTACCGTTTTGGCGTAGTTCCGGGATCATGCACGCACACAGACTCTCAAACAAGATGAGAGTTTTAGTAATATACTAGATCAAGTGGGGTCCCGTCACTTCAACGCGCGATTGCGGGGGGGGGGGGGGGACTGTGGCATCACACACACACTCACTAACCACCCCCCCAACACACACACACTAACCCCCCTTGATGTAAAATTAATATTATTAATTCGCTCATTTTCCCCCATCCCCCGCCCTACACATAGCCCACAACTGCGCAGGTGTGGCTAGAGAGGGAGAGGAGGGGGGTAGAGAGGGAGAGGGTGAGGGGGGCAGAGAGGGAAGGGAGGGGCAGATAGTGAGGGTGGGTTTGTAGGTAACTGGCTCCTATAAATTTCCTATTGTGTGTAGGGAGTGAATGCGAATGTGGGATGACCTAGAACTAGTGTGAATGGGTGATCGATGGTTGTTGTGGACTCAATGGGCCGAAGGGCTTTTTTCCATGATGTAACTCTTAAACTAACCTAAATTACAACAGAGATATCTACGAATTAACACAAAAGCAAACAGAGAATGAACTCTTGCAATGGAGAAATTTCAGTGGAGCTGAATAGCTTTGAACATATCTAGTATCCAATGCCAAGACAAATGAAAATTAACTAATTGACACATGTTCAATAACTGCATGTCAAAAGAAATTAACCTTTTTTAGCACAGCTCTCATTTGATGTCATATCTCCACAGACTTATTGTAGCCCAACTGAGACCAATCACGCAATAACAAACACTTGCCAGGATTACCCTTGCAATTGGCAATAATTTTAAAAGCTCTAGACATCACTGGTCCACCTTGAACAATATATGAACCTTCGCTCCATAGATGTTGCTGCACCCGCTGAATTTCTCCAGCATTTTTGTGCACCTTGAACAAATATTTGTCTGAGGACCACTTCCATTGACTGTCTCAGAATTCAGCATAGTACAACCCATTCTACCAACTTAGTGTTGTATATTGTTATGCATTAGGATTCTACATTGTCCGTCTCCACCAGAAAGCAGATACTCACATAAAATAGTAAGATTAAACGAGAATTTACCAGTTTGAGGTTTGATCTGTATTTTATGAGGAGTTACGATGAGGGATTACGTGAAGAACCCGTTCAGCACGCATGCGCGGCATACTTCAAAGCAGCGGTGTGGAATCACAGATAGACACAGTATTGAAGTAAACATAGTAAAGATAAGGAGACATCAGTTTATGAATTTGACCCATATTATTGAGGGTGGGAGCGGAGGGCACGTAATCCCTCATCGTAACTCCTCATAAAATACAAATCAAACGTCAAACTGGTAAGTTCTCGTTTAATCTTACTATTTTACTTCGGAGTCACGTGAGTGATACCGTGAAGATTTCAAAGCTCTGTGATTTCAAACCGTGTAACAGTTATTACTACATCACTGCCGAAGTCTTTGAGGGAGGAAGTGTGTTATCGTAATCAACCAATGAATCTGTTTGTAGAAAAACACAATGGTATTTTTTAACAATAACAACAAAGAAATTAAATTGTTCCCCTGGGCTTAAATTAAATATTTGCAGTCTGGAAAATCTTTCCTGCAAATAAAACAGGTTTTGCCAACGGCTTATTATAAAATTTCTGAACGGTCTTTCCCCCCCATCATCCTGCTGTAGCCAGGATGTGGTTTATAGGCACGTCCATTCTTTTAGCCGTCGATGTGGATGCTGCCCTGGTGGAATGAACTTTGTACATGTTAGTTTTTATCCCAGCAGCTTTTAGCCCCTGCTTGAGCCATCCCGAAATGGCTCGTCACCCGACCATAAGGTTTTTTATGACTGACCCACAAGGCTTTTCATCTCCCTCGAATATTTTGGTTGTGTCTATGTAGGATAATAGGGTCATGGCACATAACCGTGTTTCTGGCGGGTAAGCCCGGAATTCCACGACTGGATTAGGTGTTCCTGGTCTGCTCTGTTTGACCATACCCTGGACAATGACAGAGATCTGGTCTGGAGCTGTGAGCATGGTGTCCAGTCGCAATAGGTGTAGTGACTGGACCCTCTGTGCAGCTACAAGTGCCATCAACATGAGTGTTTTGAGCATAGATGGTTTCAGGTTGAGGGATCTGGCTGGTGGGCATCCCCTGAGGTATGTCAGGACCACACTGACATCCCATATATGGGTGTACCTTGGTCTAGGGGTTTAGAGTTGTAAATACCCTTCATTAGTTTGACCACCAGCTGGTGGGACCCCATGTCCTGTTGTCCTGGAGCTGGTTTTGAAATAGACAGGCAGGGCAATTCTAGCTGTGTTGATGGCTCTGTAGCTGAAGTCCTTCATCGTGGTGAAGGTTCACCAGGAATTCCAGTACGTTGGTAACTGTAGCGGTTGAGTAGGTGGTTCAGTGTATCCAAGCAGTACTTCTCCCATTTTTTGATGCTGGACAAGTGCTGTTTTTCAGTGGATGTTCGGAGGGATGCTGACATGGTGTCGACGGTTTGTTATGATAATCCCAGTCCCAGAAGTGGTTTGTGCAGAATCTGCAACCCAGGAGTTTGATTTTTTCATGGCACGGGTGGCTTGTGCCCGACACTGGGTGTTAATAACTCTGGGTCACTGGGGAATACCATCGGAGTTTCAACAACCATGTCATGGAGTATTGGGAACCATGGCTGTGTAGGCCAGTCGGGTACTATCAAAATACCTGAAGCAGAGTCCATTTGTACTGTGCGTAGTCCCCGACTGATGAGGCAGAAGGGAGGAAATGCATAGAAGAAGAATTTCCCCAATCCAGCGCGAACGCATCTACCGCTGCTGCCTCAGGGTCTGGTTCCCAAGCGACATACATAGGTACCTGGTGATTTAACCTTGATGCAAATAAATCGATATCTGGCGTCCCATATTGCTTGATAACTTTTGTGAAAATGTTTTGGGGTTTTTAACATCTATTCGATGTTGTCATTAAATTTATGTGACCTGGTGTCTGCCACTGTATTTAGCTTACCTGGCAGGTAAGTTGCTGATAGCCAAATATGTCTTTGGACACACCATTGCCAAATTGTGTTGACCAACTTGTCGCATGATACCGATTTTATGCCGCCCATATGGTTAATGTAGGCCACCATCGTAGTATTATCTATTTATAACCGTACATGCAAGTGATGCATATTTATGCATATGCTTTTAAACCATAAAAGTCACCCAAACATCTCTAGATAATTAATGCCCAGTGTAAGTGGTAACGATGATTCTGGGTTAGTCCATCTACTACTTGTGCTGGATATAGAGCTAGTTGCTCCCCAGTCTTGAGTACTGGCATCTGTTTGGATAACTGACGTAGGGTTAGTGATAATAATAGGCTGAAACTATGTCAAACGTTATTTGCCCACCACTGTCGTTCTGATATTACTTCAGTGGGTAACTTCATGAAACGATCAAATAATAACCTGTATGTCGTTTTTGGTACAAAGGTCCGAATTATGTAGCCGGAAATGCTGCTACCATTTTCCCAATTACTCTGTTACTTGTCGAGTAGTTGGTAGTTTGTTGACCATTAAATTGTTGCATGATTGTGCCAATTCAACTATGTTGTCTCTTGGCAATGTTACAGTCACGTAGACTGAATTAATTGTGAAGCCCAAGTCCATGATAGAGGATGGCTTCAACTTAGATTTATCTGGATGTAAGAAAACCCCAGGGTTTCGAATAACTGTTTGGTAGCTGAACAGCTAACATAGTCAAATTCATGGTCTTGCCTACCATTTAGGATATCATCAAGATATGCCATGACAATATGTTTTTGTCTTCTGAATATTGCCAGAGGTGGTTTTAGTGTCTGGGTGACACTCTTGGGCTGATGTGAGCCCATTGGGTAACGCTTTAAACTGCTATAGCTGCCCCATCCAGGTAAATTTCAGGTATCTGCGATGATCCTTGTGAATGGTACTAAATAGTAAACATCTTTAAGATGAATGCTTGCCATGAAGTATCCTTTGGAATTTAGTTGTTTGGCAGTAACAACCGGTTCCATTTTGAAATGTATATACTTAACAAACATATTTAGTGAAGTTAAGTCAATGATGATGCGACACCCACCATCTTTTTTGGGTTTAGTGAATATATTTGATACGAATTACAAGGGTTCAGGTTTTCCCATGATACCCTTTGTAATTATTCTCACCAGTTCAGCTTGTCCCTCTTGTTTCTTTAACGGAGAGGGGAAAATACCCTCTGGGGTGAATGTTGACCTGGTGGCAATTTTTCTAGTATGAATTGTATTCACTAATGCCATTGAGTATATACTGATCACTCGTGATAGACTCCCATGTGTTAGTATTACTCTATATACTGGTAGGAACCAGACCCACCTACCTCCATGGTTATGGGAATTCTTCTGTTTCCTGCCGGTCCAACGAGTGTTGCACGTCGTCTGACGTGGCGGTAACGTTGGGGGGTGGCACATTTTCCATGGGTCCGCTCTGGGCCCTGGTCTAAAGAAGACTTTCGGTGATAGATGCGGACCCCGAGCTTTCATCAGTCCGATATGGTAGACGTTGACTGATGGACGCGATGGGGTGCTGCTGCGTAGGAATGACTGTTTTTGGTTTGCTCGTCCCGGCCCTGCCCTCATGAGCCGAAAGTTTTGTAAAACCTCTTGCATGCCCTTCATATGCTTTGTGAGGTTTTTTCCCCAAAGAGCAGTGGGTCTGGCTCAGTGGCTGGGGTATGCACAACCCCGCAATGTAGGATTTTATGGCAGGTCTTATGACTTGTTTACGAAGGTTGTGGTCGTCTCCGTATTTGTCCATTAAACGAGGAGAAAAAACGATGTGATGGCTGTCGTCAGGCTTTTAACGGCCTCCTGCACGTGGGGTTTCCACGTAGCTGTCCACCACGCCTAGCAGCTCTTCCTGTTCCTGCACCCCTTGCATACTCCCGAGACTTCAGCCATTGCCCCTGTTCTTGACCAGCCCAGTCCTGGTCACCAAAGCTATTCTCTGGAAAGGAGGAAGCAATGGACAGTGCACAAGGCACTGTGGAGGGAGTGCCTGACCCCTCTCTGCGAGAGCGCCCCTCCTGGGGTGCACCTCGCTGGAGCTCCTGCTCCAAGAGCCGCTCCATGCGGCTCAGGCGGCTGTCTCTCCCCCGCCTGGGTGGAGAGACGTCCCCGTCCGATAAGTCGGAGCCACCGGCCGGAAAGCCTCTTCCTTGGCTTGTACATCCAGCCAGCTGCTCAGGCGCTAGCGGGGCTGGGCTCGGACGCGGTGTTGGGGTAGCAGACCGCCCGGTAAGCGGTCCTACCGCCTTGTTGCTGCCCCCGTGAGATGAAATGCTCCTCCGTGGAGTCGAGCGTGGGGCAGGTCTGTGCAGGCGGCTGTCTTTCCTCCCGTGCGGGTGGAAAGACGTCCCGTCCGATAAGTCGGAGCCACCGGCCGGACGCCTCCGTGGTGTTACTTCCAGCCCGCTGCTGAGGCGCTAGCGGGCTGGGCTCGGCGCGGTGTCGGGATAGCGGAGCGCCGGGTATGCGGTCCTACCGCCTTGATGCTGCCCCCGCGAGATGGGAAACGCTCCTCCGTGGAGTCGAGCGGGGACAGGTCTGTTCCGTTGCTGCCCCCCCCCAGATGGAAGGCTCCTCCGTGGAGTCGAGCGGGGGACAGGTTTGTTGCAGAGCCTTTCTTCTCTGCCGGACAGCAGAAGGCTCTCTGTGAAGGAAACCGACGTCAGCTTACCTGACGGTCCGTTCTTTCATCTCCATAGCGGGAGAGCCCGACTCCCGCTGTGCCGCTGTTGCTCTGCTGGACGTAATGCCGCGCATGCGTGCTGAACGGGTTCTTCACGGAATCACTCACGTGACTCCGAAGTAAAATCATTGACAGGGTGGCACAGTGGAGCAGCGGTAGAGTTGCTGCCTTACAGCGCTAGAGACCCGGGTTTGATCCTGACTATGGGTGCTGTTTGTATGGAGTTTGTTCATTCTCCCTGTGACCGAATGGGTGTCAAGGTACAGGAATCAACTCCTACCTCGACAAAAACCTGGACCCACTGCAGTTTGCCTACCGCCACAACAGATCAACGGTGGATGCGATCTCGGTGGCTCTCCACTCCGCTCTGGACCACTTAGACAACAAAAACTCATATATCAGGCTGTTTTTCATTGATTACAGCTCGGCATTTAATACAATCATCCCCTCCAAGCTGGTTACCAAACTCGCAGAACTGGGTCTCTGCCGATCCCTCTGCAATTGGATCCTCGACTTCCTCATTCACAGACCACAGTGTTCGTATTGGTGGAAATGTGTCAGCCTCGATAACAATCAGCACGGGAGCACCTCAAGGCTGCGTGCTCATCCGCCTGCTGTACTCACTCTGTACTCATGACTTTGTAGCCAGTCATAGTGCGAACTCCATCATCAAGTTCGCCGATGACACCACTGTTGTGGGACGTATCACTGATGGGGACGAGTCAGAGTATAGAAGTGAGATCGACCGACTGACCAAATGATGCCAGCACAATAACCTGGCCCTCAACACCAGCAAAACCAAGGAACTGATTGTGGACTTTGGAAGGGGTAGGATGGGGACCCATAGTCCCGTTTATATCAATGGTTCGATGGCGGAAAGGGTCAACAACTTCAAATTCCTGGGCGTGCATATCTCTGAAGATCTTTCCTGGTCCGAGAACACTGATGCAATTATAAAAAAAACACATCAGCGCCTCTACTTCCTGAGAACATTACGGAGAGTTGGTATGTCAAGGAGGACTCTACCTAACTTCTACAGGTGCACAGTAGAGAGCATGCTGACCGGTTGCATCGTGGCTTCGTTCGGCAACATGAGCGCCCTGGAGCGGATAAGACTACAAAAAGTAGTAAACACTGCCCAGTCCATCATCAGCTCTGACCTGCCTTCCATCGAGGGGATCTATCGCAGTCGCTGCCTCAAAAAGGCTGGCAGCATCATCAAGGACCCACACCATCCTGGCCACACACTCATCTCCCTGCTACGTTCAGGCAGAAGGTACAGGAGCCTGAAGACTGCAACGACCAGGTTCAGGAATAGCTACTTCCCCACAGCCATCAGGCTATTAAACTCGGCTCGGACAAAACTCTGAACATTAATAGCCCATTATCTGTTTATTTGCACTAATCAATTTATTTATTCATGTGTGTATATATTTATATAATGGTATATGGACACACTGATCTGATTTGTATTCATGCCTACTATGTTCTGGTGTGCTGAAGCAAAGCAAGAATTTCATTGTCCTATCAGGGACACATGACAATAAACTCTCTTGAACTCTTGAACTCTTGAAGTTTGTAGGTTAATTGGCTTCAGTAAAATTGTAAGTTGTCCCTAGTACATAGGATAGTGCGAGTATATGGGGTGATCGCGGTCGGTGCGGACTTGGTGGGCCAAAGGGCTTATTTCCACGCTGTATCTATAAAGTCTAAAGACAGACTTTTATTCAGACCTTGGTGCTTGGCTAGTTGTAAGGGCATGTGGGGGGGTGGCGAGGCATGTTATTGAAACATTTCGCTGCACAGTTATTGACATTGGATAGGAGTTCTGGACTCCTTATTTAATGGACAGGTACAGGTAATGTATAGGAAATGTTTAGAGGGATATGGGCCAAATGCAGGCAGGTGGGAAGAGTGGTCGGCATGGCCAAGTTGGGCCGAAGTGCCTGTTTCCATGTTATGACCCTATGATTTATGAATGGAACTGACCATTGCGAAAATATGAACATTATCACTTCTTTCATTATGAGAGGAACAAGAGCATTGGGAAATAATGCCCAAGGCACTTGGGCCTTAGGCAATTCCCTGTGGAACAGTGTTGCTTAGGGCCCTCCAACTATCATAACCTTCTTCCTTTGCACTTTGCCCTTTGAGTCCAATTAACTTCAGCTCCACCAAGGGTTCTTGATGCTACTCTCAACTAAATACTGCCTTGATGTTAAGAGGCATCACCATAGGGCGAAACAGTGGTGCAGCGGTAGAGTTGTTGACATATAGCGCCAGAGACATGCATTTGATCCTGACTACGGGTGCTGTCTGTGTGAAGTTTGCACGTTCTCCCTATGACCATGTGGGTTTACTCCAGGCTCTCCGGTTTCATCGCACACTCCAAAAATGTGCAGGTTTGTAAGTTAATTGGCTTCTGTAAATTGTCCCTAGTGTGTCGGATAGTGCTGGTGCATGGGGTGATCGCTGGTTGGTGCGGACTTGGTGGGCCGATGGGCCTATTTCTGCGCTCTATCTCTATAGTCTGAAAGTCTCTGAAATGTAAACTCTTTGTTGACTAAGGCCGAAGACTGGAGTCATGTAACCCCAAACTGTTCATTAAATGGCCTATTACTAGCCAATTGAATGGAAATGCAATGATAATTTCCATAGTTTTGAAGATAATTCAGTGGAGACTAAAGAGGGAGTCATTTCCAGATTGAATTTGTGGCATGCCTTGGTATGTTTCCACTTAGTCTGACGCATGCCAGCATTGTAGATGGTCTCGAGATGTGGCTGGCTCTTCAACACAGTTTTTTTCGCAATGCAGACACTATCTGGACATTATCTGGGCTCACAGCCTTTACACTATCGAGTGTTCTCAGCCTCTCCTTAATTTTGCATGGAACAAATCCAGTTTAAGACTGAATTCTTCAATGTCGGAGATGTCACCATTACAGTAGGCTGATACACACAGCATTTCACATTGAGGACGGTTGGAGATGCGTCACTACTTTTTGCACTCGAGCGCTGGACTCCACTTCATTGAGGATTCAGATGCTCATGGACCTCTTTTTCTTGTTAGTTATTACATTTTCCATCACTATTCATGACGGGCAGACTGTCGAGTTTAGATGTAATCTGCTGGTTTGGAATCTTTTAGGTCTTCTACAACAGTAGCTCCAGCTGTTTAATTTTTTTTTTTTTTCAAGTTCAAGTGAGTTTATTGTCATGTGTCCCTGTATAGGACAATGAAATTCTTGCTTTGCTTAAGCACACTGAAAATAGTAGGCATTTACTACAAAACAGATAATGTGTCCATATACCATGATATAAATATATACACACATGAATAAATAAACTGGTAGTGCAAATAACAGAAAGTGGTTGCTAATAATCAGAGTTTTGTCCGAGCCAGGTTTAATAGCCTGATGGCTGAGGGGAAGTAGCTATTCCTGAACCTGGTTGTTGCAGTCTTCAGGCTCCTGTACCTTCTACCTGAAGGTAGCAGGGAGATGAGTGTGTGGCCAGGATGGTGTGGGTCTTTGATGATACTGCCAGCCTTTTTGAGGCAGCGACTGCGATAAATCCCCTCGATGGAAGGAAGGTCAGAGCCGATGATGGACTGGGCAGTGTTTACTACTTTTTGTAGTCTTTTCTTCTCCAGGGCGCTCAAATTGCCGAACCAAGCCACGATGCAACCGGTCAGCATGCTCTCGACTGTGCACCTGTAGAAGTTAGAGAGAGTCTTCCTTGACAATCCGACTCTCCGTAATCTTCTCAGGAAGTAGAGGCGCTGATGAGCTTTTTTGATAATTGCGTTAGTGTTCTCGGACCAGGAAAGATCTTCAGAGATGTGCACCCCCAGGAATTTGAAGTTCTTGACCCTTTCAACCATCGACCCGTTGATATAAATGGGGCTGTGGGTCCCCCTCCTACTCCTTCCAAAGTCCACAATCAGTTCCTTGGTTTTGCTGGTGTTCAGGGCCAGGTTATTGCGCTGGCACCATATGGACAGTTGCTCGATCTCTCTTCTGTACTCTGACTCATCCCCATCAGTGATACACCCCACAATAGTGGTGTCGCCAGCGAGCTTGATGATGGAGTTCGCACTGTGGTTCGCTACGCAGTCATGGGTATAGAGTGAGTACAGCAGGGGGCTGAGCACGCAGCCTTGAGGTGCTCCCGTGCTGATTGTTATTGAGGCTGACACATTTCCACCAATACGAACAGACTGTGGTCTGTGGACGAGGAAGTCGAGGATCCAGTTGCAGAGGGATGCGCAGAGACCCAGTTCTGCAAGTTTGGTAACCAGTTTGGAGGGGATGATTGTGTTAAATGCCGAGCTGTAATCAATGAATAACAGCCTGACATATGAGTTTTTGTTGTCCAAGTGGTCCAGTGCGGAGTGGAGGGCCAGCGAGATCGCATCCACCGTTGATCTGTTGTGGCGGTACGCGAACTGCAGTGGGTCCAGGTTTTTGTCGATGTAGGAGTTGATTTGCTCCATGATCAACCTCTCAAAGCACTTCATCACCACTGGCGTTAGTGCCACTGGTCGATAGTCATTGAGGCACGTCACCTTACTCCGACCATACCGCGGTGCTGCTTCTTCCTACAAGCAGCAATTAAAGAGCGCACCCCCAGAAGTGATATAAACCCCATATAAGAGGTCACGGTGTTGATTCTTCTAATCATAGACATTGAACATTACAGCACAGGTATGAGCCCTTCGGCCCATAATGTTTGTGACGAACATGATGCTTGGTTAAACTGATCTTATCTGCCTGTACACGATCTATATCCCTCTAGTCCCTGTTCTTCCACATGCTTATTTAACAGCCACTTAAACACCACTATCATATCTGCCTCCACCACCCCTGGCAATGTGTTTCAGGCCCCTACCACCCTCAGTGTGCAAAACCTTGGATATTGGATATTTCCACCCTGTGAAAAAGGTTGTGACTGTCTACTCCATCTATGCCTCTCATAATTGTATATACTTCTCTCAAGTCTCCCCTCAACCTTCGCTGATCTATCTTTCCCTCTGAACACCATGGTGATTGGTAAGTTTTTGATTAGTAAGGACATCAAAGATTACGGGAGAAGGCAGGAGATGGGGTTGAGAGGGTAAGATGGATCAGCGATGATCGAATAGCGGAGCATACTTGATGGGCTGAATGGCCAAGTACTGCTCCTACATTTTATTGGCCAAATTTCGGTATGCTTAAATCCAGGCTAAATCAAGACAGATTATTTGCTGTATTTGGTTTTCAGCATTCGGTTGAAAAAAGAATTGAAGCTTGATTGACCGAGGAGGCAAAACAATATAACTAATTTCAGTATAGCAATGCGGTAGAATTAGTATGTCGTAAAATGTGTTGGAATTACAAACGAGTAGTCAGTAAGACCACCTATCGTAATATATCTTCATGCAAATCCCCATTTTGATGCAGCCATCAAGTAATATGTGGCAAAATTATAATGCCAGAGAGTATTTCATTCACATTCCTAAATGGTGTATTATTGTGGACCCAAACAGCCTTTCATGGCGATGAGATGGAACCGTTCTCAGGTGATAGAAATATCAAGTAAGCCGAGCACTAATAATAAAAAGGAACTGCAGCTGCTGGTTTATCCCAAAGATAGATATAAAATGCTGGTGTAACTCAATGCAGCATCGCTGGAGAAAATGGATGGGTAATGTTTCGGGTTTGGACCCTTTTTCAGACTGATCAGTCTGAAGAAGGGCCCAGACCCGACATGTCGTGTATCTATTTTCTCCAGAGATGCTGCCTGACCCGCTGAGTTACTCCAGCATTTTGTGTCTATGTTAAGCCTGTAACTAGAATAGTGTTATGGGCTTCCTTCCAACAGAATACATTGCAATTAAAAAAAATAATAAATTCAACTAAGAGCTCTTTGTAATGTTGCCATAAGATTGGCAGGATAGAGAATATTTTCCTGCATTTCGCTTCATTACTTCATAGGATTTGTCCAAGCCCCTTAATTATTTTAACTGTAGTGCAAGCGCCATAGACCCAAGTTTTGCACCTTCAGGCACTTGCTGTTTAGCCAGAAGCCATTCGTGAGGTTGTATTAAACTGTCAAACGTGTAGAAATTGCAATGTACCTGTCAACAGTATTCTGCAAGAGTCATGGGTGAAGCAAACAATTTACACGGAAAATGCTGTTGGCTTTCAGTCGTTAAGGCAAGATACTGGAACTAATAGGGTATTCAGAGGCCCTTCTATACATCATCAGTCAAACTCAACAGCAAGCCAATAATATTTGGTGAGCTGTTATTTATAATCATACTGATAAGGTAATTTAATCTTCTGGGACCTCGGTAGCACACAGAGCACACATTTTTAGTTATTTTGTTTTATTTTGAGGCCACGTACAGTACTTGGAAAACTTTCAGCCTGAATTTTACTTTTTGTGGATTGTTGAATAAAATAACAAACATAAGCCATCTGCAGGAGTTTTATAAGCTCCACCACATAGAGACCGAGCTATTTGTGGGTCAGTCATAGCGATGAAGGAACTGAGAACCTCCATCAGAGCTGAGAAGGAATAGGGAAGCTGCAATAGTTTCCTTGCAAGTTTAACCATTTGTTAGCAGTGTGTGCCTTACAGTTCCCTATTTCTGGAAGAATGATGATATTACTGGTGATAAGAATTGCAACACAGTGGCACAGCAGTAGAGTTGTTGCCTTACAGCGCCAGAGACCCAGGTTCAATCCTGACTATGGGTGCTGTCTGTACAGAGTTTGAACGTTCTCCCTATGACCATGTGGGTTTTCTCCGAGTGCTCTGGTTTGCTCCCTCATTCTAAAGACATGCAGGCTTGTAGGTTAATTGGCTTCTGTATATTATCTCTATTATGTAGGATATAACTAGTGTACAGGTGATTGATGGTCAGCACGGACTTGGTGGGCTGAAGGACATGTTTCCATGCTGTATCTCTAAACTAAACTAGACTACTAAATTCTACTAATTGTACAAGGCATTAGTGAGGCTGAATTTGGAGTATTTGTTTACTTTCCCTTGGTCCATTATAGGAAGATGTCATTAAACTGGAAATACTGCAGAGCAGATTTACGAGGATGTCGCCAAAACTCGAGGGTCTGAGCTAAAGGGAGAGGTTGGGCAGGCTAGGACCTTATTCCTTGGAGCGCAGGAGGCTGGGGTGTGACTTTATCTATACATAACTAAAACTCTGATCTTGTGCTCTTACAGTTTGCGGGGTTTTTCTATTTGCGCAAAAAGATGGCCACAGAGTGTGGCGACACTTTACATGCTGTTTCCAGAACAGGATTTGCTATCATCCATTATAATTGCTCCACAGTTTTAAATCTTTATCCTTTATCTGTGCACTGTGGATCGTTTGATTGTAAATATGTATAGTCATTTCTTTGACCAGATAACACGCAACCAAATACTTTTCACTGCATCTCGGTACACGTGACAATAATAAACTAACAAGACTAAACAATGATCTTTCCCTCAGCATTACTCAAAATACACTTCCTAATGATTATGAGCAAATGGTTGATGGAAAGGAATTGTTGATGCTTCAAACTGAAACCCTGCATTATTAACAGTACTTTGTGTCCTCTTTTATAAACAGTTCATTGAATACCATTCATACCAAGTGGTGATATTTTTGGGTGGGTATCTTCTGATACATAAAGTGGGCAGTGTTGTTTGTGAGGTACCAAGGGTACAGAGCACAATATTACACAAATCAACAAGGGTGAAAGGTTCAAAATCTGCACAACTCCAAAGGATAAACTTCTGGAGGAACTCAGTGGGTCGGGCAGCATCTGTGGAGGGAAATGGATAGACAACATTTTGGACTGGGATAAGTTCATGTTATAGGAGCAGAATTAAGTCATTCGGTTCATCGAGTCTACTCTGCCATTCAATTGCGGCTGATCTATCTTTCCCTCTCAACCCCATTCTCCTGCCTTCTCCCTGTAACCTTTTACATTCTTACGATTCAAGAACCTGTCAATTGTCGCTTTAAAAATGTCCAATGACTTGGCTTCCACAGCCGTCTGTGGCAATGCAGTGGTGCAGATCTGGGTTTAACACAGCACTGGTTGCTTTTCATCACATTGAGCAGCTGCTCAATCTAACTAGTCCTTATGTAAACCACCACCCAAGGGCACCATTAATAATACTTTCTTTCAATGTTCAGTTAAAATTGTAAACACATTTGTTAACAGTTTCACCCACACATCATCACCGAACAACAGAACATAGAGGTATAATTACCAGAACATCCTGTAGCAGCAGTAATTAACTAACCTGCTCTAAACCAGAATATTTATCAATGTTTTTTACAACCGAATTGGATATGAAATCATGATAATTCTCAGCATTTTAGGTGTCAAAGAAAATTATGGGCTTTGCCTGAATAAAATGAAAAATTGTTTCCCGTAAAAAAATTTAATTTAAAGATCATTGTCTGGATATTTAAAAGAATTTCACTTAGTACTCAGAGGTTAAATGACTCCGAAAACGACAGCAGCCTACATCTTTCTGAAACAAGCAAGTTTATGGAAAAAAAAGACCTTAAATCATTACCACGTATTTGTAAAATTATACATTTCCCTTTGTCACGTTAGGGCTGGCATTCTACAGCAGAGGAGCAATGTAAATTTCACTGCTTAATCTGAGTAATGTATTTACAAGGTTTGAACTAGCAAACTTTTAATAATTTATGTCATGCATTATGACCACACCAAATCTCTTCTCGTGACATAAATACACCATTATCAAACAACAGCACGGTGACATCGGGGGTAATAAGCTCATTTGTTAACATTAAGTGATCAACATGACTTGGGTATACACTTTCCTGCACACGACTCTTCTCAGAACAAGACTGGTGTGGTCTAGGTAGGAAGTGGTCTTCAGCGACGGTGCTTTGATCTCACAGAAGCAATCCGATCCGTCAACAGGCACGTCGCAGATACCACTTCAGTGCTTGTAACAAATTGCGTGTTCTGATCTGAGAACAGAGATAATGCCGCATACTTCACAAGCGTTATCGAAAAATCTGAAGTCTTGATCTCAATATTCTGTTACTCAAGGCAAATTCACTGCCTGAGGGTTTACGATACCTCACGCGAGTCGTGGGAGATACGAGCAGGTTTGAATAGACTGGTGAATGAGCACACTACCCAGTTCTGCAATAGGTCACAAAAGTGCAAGGAAAGGGCATAAAGCACTTGAGTAAATCCGGTTGGATCAGGTTGTGCTAAAGCATTCAAGTTCAATCCAGATTATGCTGTTCCACACCAACTCACCTCGTTACTTTATCCACATCATTTTGATTCCTGTAAGCTTGTGGTGGCTTTGACAGGTGGATCTGCTCGGACACAGAGCAGAGACTTGACCCAGGATGGCCGGGCTATTTTCAGGTGTCAGTTGTTATTCCCAATTCCGCTCGGAATTGGGTACATGTTCCCAAGTGTTGGCTTCCAAAAGAGGACACAAAGTGCTGGAGTAACTTGGCGGGTCAGGAAGCATCACTGGAAAACATGAATAGGTGGGATTTCGGGTTTGGACCCTTCTTCAGTCTGAACCAGCATTTGCAGTTCCTTGTGTCTCCACAAAGTGCAAAGTTAGAGTTAAAGGGCTTCAGGAAGGAGAATGATCAGACTGTGGCTCCATTGACAGACAAAACCTAATTCTCCAGTCTTCTGCTTCTTCCTCATAATCCTGCAATTGTTTTCAAGTATGCATACAACTCCAATTTTGAAGTTGATACCGCACTTACTTTTTCCAGCCTTTCTTGTAGGGCAGTGGTTCTTAACCTTTTTGGCACCAGTACGTGCATATGCGAACAAAATACTGTATGTGGTATGTACCTTTGTTAGGTTCCTAAACATGGGCTCAACAAATTGATATGTTATTTGTGTCCCCTTCATGACCCCCGGTAAAGCCCCAAACGACCCCCATAGGGGGTCACGATCCTCAGGTTAAGAACCACTGTTGTAAGGTTTGTTGGATGATAACAACTGCCTCAAATAAAATATCCTTTTCATTAATTCCATTGTTCTTTTCATAGGCCTTTTCCTCTGGTTATTAACTCTTTAGGTAGTGAACGGGTTTCTTTTCATGAAAACGCTTTAACTTTTTGAATGTCTCCTTCAAATCTTCGCCTCTCCAAAATGAATAGGCCTCTCTTCTTTGTGTTGTCCATTTAAATGACCTGCATATAATCTCTACCTCCCTGGCAAATTATCTCCACACTCAAAGCCTTCTCTAAAGTTTGGTTCCAAACATTAGGCACAGTGCATCAACCTAGATTTAAGTGGTTAATTGGCATTTGTCCTGAAAATGGAACAATTAAATTCTTACTTGCTGCACCATACCAGGCTATAAACACAGTACTTAGAAATATCCCAATGAATAAAACAATGTTCAGTAATTAAAAAATCTTTGTTAGTATAAAACAGAATCCTGAAGTGATAAGTTCATAAGTTCTTGGAGCAGAATTAAGCCATTTGGCCCATCAGGTCTACTCCATATATGATATGTATTTCCCTCTCAACCCCATTCCCCTGCCTTCTTCCCATAATCCCTGACACCCTTATTAATCAAGAATCTGTCAATCTCCACCTTAAAAATATCTATTAACTTGGCCATCTGTGGCAATGAAGTCCCTATTGTAACCAAGATAGTTCATGGTTTAGTAGGTGCTTGCAGTGTTTAAGAGCCATAAGATCATAAGACACAGGGGCAGAATTAGGCCAATCAGCCCATCGACTCAACTCCACCATTCAATCATGGCTGATCACCCCTGATGTTCTTGAAACTTGAGGTCACAGTTTTCAGGTTCCAATACCTTCTTTCTAAGGTCTGGACTAACAATTTGGAGGCAGGATTTCAAATCCCCTCTGTACCACTGTTGGTTGCAGTTCCTCTAGTATTAGGGAGGTAAAACAAATGGAATCGCTGCTTTTGCTATATTGAACATATACAGAACAAAGGGAGCAGACAATTTATTGTCCTTGCAACTTAAGAATTTAACAGCATGCTGAGAATATATAAAAGTGTGTGAATCACGAGATATAAAGGACAGACCTAGAAAGGATGCCTGATTTGCTCTGCTAAATGGCACTACTGAGCTAATTGGGACTTTATGGTAATTTATGGTGGTTTTCATGGTCATTACTATTGATAAGTTTCTTTTTTGAAAGAAATTCAAGATATGTTTAATTACCACAATATCTGGTTAAACTTGCACCAGTTTTAAGTTTGTGCTCTGTTACAATGAAGTCCATGGAGCTGAAGGAACACCACCTCACCTTCCACCTTGGCACCTTGAAGTCTGCAGGGCTCAATATCAAAGTCCCCAACTTCAGACAACTCATTCTGTTATTCAGTTTGCATGAAAACTGGCCATGTTGCCTGCCATCGTTTTGGTTCAGCTTTTCTTCTTCCCTTCTCCGAGTATGCCCCACAGCCTTACCATGAACAACATGTTTTACACATACAAAGAATCTTTATCTTACTTTAAAAAACCCCATAAAGTGCTGGAATAACTCAGCAGGGCATGCAGCATCACTGGAGGACATGGATAAGTGACGCTTCTTCAGACAACTTCACCAATCTATGTTTGAAGTAGGGTCCCAACCCAAAATGTTACCTATCCATGTCCAGGGATGCTGCCTGACCATCTGCGTTACTCCAACACTTTATGTTCTTTTTTATAAACCAACATCTGCAGTTCATTGTGTGTTAATCTTACGTTAACTGCCACATTATGTCATCCTGTCTTAACCTATCAAAGATATTTCATTGTTCTACCTACCTCCCTTCTCCACCTTCTTTGTCACATAAACTACATTGTTTCTCTCATTCCCACTGCAGATGAAGGGGCCTGAACCAGAAACTAGTTCCCTCTTGCCAGATGCTGCTTGAATATTTTCCAGTATTTTCTTTTTGCCTTCAGATTTCTCACACCAACAACTTTGTAAGTCATTTATCTTTTGCACGACCCCAACTTCAGTGAAATTTAGATTTGAAATACACTTCATTTTTCTCCTTTAAGCTTTATGGCAATGCTGACAAAAAAAACTATTTCTTTTGAATCTCTATTCTATAGTGTACTGCTCATAATTTATTTTAGTGAAATATGAGCAAAGATGAAAATATACCAACAGCATGTGGCGTTCTGAAAAATATGGAATTATAGTAAGCATACATTTTATAGGTTAGGTCGTATAAATCACAGATAACCTGCCCTATCCAATTCCCACTAACCCCCAGCAAATTTTTTAGCCCCTTGCAAAATACCCAGGAAATAAACTTATACACGAGTATTACAGTAATTCTATTTAAATTCCCTAGCTGCCAGAGTAGGATTTGAACCCACATCTGCAAATCATTAATCCCACATCGCAAACACTATGCTATTCGAATCCCAAAGGCAAACAATATTCTCCAGTGGAAAAGGCCCATGTGGAGGTGGATTAGCTGCAATTAGGAGAAAGAATATATTCACACAGCACCAAGCGAAAAATCTTAGAATATCTCAAAGCTATTGTGTATTGCGAGCACCCAAATTCACTCAAAGGGCACTGGTTACATGGAATGAGGAGGTAGTTGAGGCAGGTACAACAACAATATTTAAAAGACACTACGCCAGGAACATGGATAGGAAATGTACCAATTACGGGCCAAATGCAGGCAAATGGGACTAGCTCAACAAGGGCATTATGGTCGGCATGGACAAGTCGGGTCCAAGAGCCTGCTTCCAAGCTGTATGACTCAATGACTCTAAAAGAGTTAATGATTCAGGTTGATGACATTTAGAACCCCTGCCTAACCACACAGACAGCCGTTGATTATGCAAGCTCGCATGCTACAATGGGCCACAAAGCAGAGTCAGATCGAATCACTGATCACTATGTCCCTCCCTGATGCGATCAATGTATTCCATGCTCGTTTTCATAATTTTGTAAGTTATACAAGGCAGAATTAGGCCTATTCAGCCCATCAAGTCTACTCTGCCAATCAATCATGGCTAATCTATCTTTCCCTTTCCACTCCATTATCCTGCCTTCTCCCCATAACCCCTGACACCCATACTAATCAAAACATGATGCCAAGATAAAGTCATCTCATCCGACTGCACATAATCCAAGTCCCCCATTCCCTCCAGATCCAAGTGCCTATCAAAAAGTTCTGAAATGCCGCCATTGTATCTGCATGGAGCAGCACCCCATGTGTGAAAAACTTTACACTTTAGAGATACAGTGTGGAAACAGGCCCTTTGGACCACCGAGTCTGCGCCGACAAGCGATCACCCGTACACTAGGTTTATCCTACACAAGAGGGACATTTTGCAGAAGCCAATTAACCTTCAAACCTGTATGTCTTCGGAATGCGGAAGGAAACCGGATCACCCAGAGAAAACCCACACGGTCACAGGAGAACATAAAAACTCCGTACAGACAGCACCCGTAGTCAAGCTTGAAGCAGAGTCTCAGGCGCTGTAAGGCAGCAGCTCTACCGCTGCACCACTGCGCCACCCTTGACCCGCACATCTCCATTATACTTTGCCCCTTTCCCTCTCACGCTATGCCCTCGTCTTAGACAATTCCACCGTCATTATAACAATGCAATTGTGCATTAATGCATTTTGGAGAAACTCTTTCCAATGTGTTTTCTCAAAGTATTCAGGTCGAACAAATGTTATCTGTACTTAGCAGTGAAATCTCCCAGGATAAAGCCTGTGAGGCAGTAGTTAGCCAAAGGAAAGCAGAATCAAGTCAGTTTTAGCACTTAGACCAGTGCATTAATCCACTTGGATTAATGCACTGCTTGGATGCACCTCAGAGGCAGTTAGAAGCTGAACCTCAGTAAAATTAAGCCTGTTCTATTGATCAGCATTGTAGAATCAGCATTGCTACAGGACAGAAGGAAACCATTTGGAAAAGCGAGTTTACACCTGCTCCTGGTCAAACTATGCTGTTGTTCCCATTCCCATATTCTTTACCCAAAGCCCAATGAATTATTCTCTCTCAAGTGCATGTCCAATTCTCTTTCAAAGTCCTGATTTATTCTGTTTCAACCACCCCTGCAGGCAGCGAGTCCAGATTCTAACTGCTCCCTGCATAAAATGTTTTTCCTCACAATTCCCCCCTTGCACCGTTCAGCCACGGTTTTGATCAGTGTTCCTTGTGCTTGAACTATCTCTCACAGGAACAGCTACCTTCGATGTGCCCTGTTTAATCCAGCCAGGATCTTATATACCTCCAAATCCTGTGCTAGGTTAATACCAGTACAAATCTACTATGAAGATTACAAGATAATAAAGCAGAAAAAATGTCAGTTGAGAGGAATTCTGTGCGGCTGGCTCCAGTCCATTAGGAAATGGAAGTAAATCCCATTTCACTTAAGATCCTCTTAACTGGCAGAGGATAGAGGATTTTATACAGTGAACTTTGGACAGTAATCCACAGTTAGCACCATTGGGCAGAGTAAGGAGGTTTTTCAGACTTTAGAGTGGAGCTGTGATTTCTAGATTAGCATTACTTCACAGACATTGTCGAGCAAGGAAGATAGTTCCAGACTTCCATTTCAATCGTCAACTTACCGTAGGAGAACTAAAAAAAAGGAATAATGTACAAAAGCACCTGGGACCTTCAGGCTCTAAGTAGCAATAATAATATCCAGCCACAATTTGCTGTAGGAGTTTGTCAGGTCTCAAATAGGCAAAAGCAGTATTCAATGGAAACTCTCACTGGCTTCAGTATCACTTTACATGTTAGCATGTAGCTCTTAATTCTTGAGTTTCTTGTCTTTTTTCTTGCATCGGTACTGATCATTATAAACCTCACAGTGCCCGAAGAGCCAGCTTCAACCAAGTCCATGTGGATACACATTTAATAAGCTGATCTGCAGGTTATTTCCATTTCAAATGTAATGTGTGCACAAGATGGAAACTGCAAGTAATGATTCATTATTAAACAGACAATATTAATTTGTTTTAAATAATTTAAAACTCTATTGCAGTCAGCATGATACGACCAATTGACTGAGGAATATTTGATAATTCTTTAATGTCCACGTGTTGCCTAAATTAGTTTGTCCAGTGAGTTGGAGAGAATTGGATTGGTGTGTAGGTCAACCTGCCAACATTCATTAGTAAAGCGCAGGCATAAACATGGACATTTAGGCAAAACATTTCAATTAGACAACATTTACATGGCACATACTTAAGCAGTCAGGTACATGGATAGGAAAGGTTTCAAAGATTTAGAAAGATATGGGCCAAACGCAGACAAACGGGAGAATGTAGAAGTAAGGGAATGTAGAGGCCGAATTACAAAAAACGATACGAAGTGCTGGAATAACTCAGCGGTCAGGCAGCATCCCTGGAAAACATGGATTGGTGCAGGAAGGAACCACAGATGCTCATTTATACCGAAGATAGATACAAAATGCTGGAGTAACTCAGCAGGTCAGGCAGCATCTCTGGAGAAATGGAATAGGTGATGTTTCGGGTCGGAAACCCTCTTTAGACGTCAGAAAAATGTGATGAGCATAGATGGAGCATCTTGGCTGGCGTAGACGAGTTGGGCCGAAGGGTCTGTTACCTTGTTGTCTGACTCTATAAGTCCACAATGGCAGAAAAGGGAAGATTTTTAATCGCAATAACCCATTCTCCTCAAAATGAAATGAAATTGAATGATTGCAGAGCCTTGAAAATAACAATAAGCTACAAAAAAAAAGAACTGGGCTGAGGTACGGAAAGGAACAGGTCTATTTAAATCCGACCTCTGCATCAGCAAGTAGGTTTAACTAAGGAGCTGTCACTTCATGGAACAATTAAAGAATTCTTCGATCACTTTACAAATGTTTTCAGGGAGTCTGTCAGGGCAAAGGTTTGATATCCTTGGATAGAGTTATGCTTTGGGCAAAACCAGGAAATTACATTCAAAATGTGTTTGAAATTATGCTGATTGTGTTACAGCTGAAATCCCTACTGGGAATCCAAACATAAGATCGCCCCTGAACCAGTGAAATCAGCCAATATAGAAAACATGCAAAGGCAAAATACTACAGATGCCGCAAATCTGAAAAAAAAAAGAAAATGTTGAGGGCGACTCAGCAGGTCTGGCAGCACTGGTGGAAAGAGAAAATTAAATTAAGGCTTTGGGTTGAAGACACTTTATCAGAATTGTTAGAAGCAGTGCTTTCTTTTGTGATGGTACACACCAGTGCAGCATCTCTAAAAACTAGATTGATATACAGCATTCAATAGCGTTGCATGAACCGGACTTGGGAGTGCTGGTGCAGTATTCCCAAAATGTTAGCATTCAATTCGAGAGGATTAGAATATAAAAGCAGGGATGTAATGCTGAGGCTATATAAGACACTTGTCAGGCCACATATAGAGCACTGTGGGCATTTTTGGACCCCATATCCGAGGTTCAAAGGTGCGTTATTTGTCACATGTGCAACTGCCCAGAGAAATTCATTTGCATATTTACCATGTTTTGTTCAATGTTCTATATTCTATTGGAGGAGTTGAAGAGTAAAGCAAAGCCTCTGAAGATAACAGCCCTTTTAGAGTTGAATTTTTAGTTTTGTTTCGTTTAGAGATACAGCATAGAAACAGGCCCTTCGGCCCACTGAGCCATACTGACCATTGATGACCTTTCATACTAGTTCTGTCGGTCCACTTTCTCATTCAGTCTATACACACTAGGGGCAATTTATAGAGGCCAATTTACCTACAATCCCGCACGTCTTTGGAATGTGGGAAGAATCTGGAGGAATATCTGGAGGAAACCCTCATGGTCGCATGGAGAAAGTGCAAACTTCACACAGACAGGAGCAAACCCGGACCATTGGTGCTGTGTGGCATCGGCTCTACCCACTCCACCACTGTGCCGCCCACATAGTTCTGAAAGGCAAGGAGAGAGGAAGGTGGTTTTGGAACCACACTAGATGCGGTCAATTGTGTTGGTTTGGTCAATACTGAATGTAAAATTAGCAGAAATTTACTCTTTGAATTCCTACACCTTTTCCAACTGTTGTTTCTGTCAATAATTAATTGTCTGTATTCAGGAGTGACATCTACACGTGAGTTATTAAGCCAAAACACATTTCTTGATATTAACACTTTTTTCCAGATATGCTCTTCACCCCAATTTTATCAAAAGGAGAATTGAATAAATAATTAATGTAAATTTCAATTTGAACCTAAATTGCATTAAACAAGCTTTACATGGGGGAAAAAAAGACTTTGCAATCCATCTGTGCATTCAGAAATCAAATTTATTATGTCGGTAGGGGATGTTTCTATTCAACTCGGGGACTGCATGGGGCAAATGATTAGCTGTTGAAAAATACTTTAAAGCTTCTGTTCAAAGAATGAAATTGTTTCTGCATTGGGAAGACCATGCCCTTTACCAGAATCACAGTCTTCACTGCCAAAGTTCCATGATACCTCCAAAGAACATAACTTATTGTGTGTGGCTCATGATAAAATGCATTTGTATGCAGCAAGCTGCAAAGGAAATGTAATACTTGAAAGAGTTATTTATAGGTTGATACAACCCTTTTTTTCCGCACACTCTCACCACATGAGTTTCCAGTTCAGATCAATCCGATTCGGTTTCGAGTCTCAGGCTGGAATGAATTCAGACCACTTCCTGCAGTGGTCAGGATCCTGTAACCAAGCTGGGTGAGTCTGGCCTATAAACGCACACAGACACACAGAGGTTGAGAGTAAAGCCCATTTGGGACTGGCGCAATGCACAGGTCTCCAGATGATGTTTTGATGCACCCTATGAGGGGAAAGGATTAATGAGTGCTGAGATTTTGCATGACAGCAGGTCAAGAAATAACCCAGTAATCTTATTCTTCACGCTTTAGATAGTAACACGGGCTTAGGAATATAAAAGAACAAGTTGATGAGGTGCACGGGGAGGAGGATGCCTGAAATCCCCACTAACAGCTCAGTCTTTGACTACCTGCTGTCAGACATTGAGCTTTTGAAGATGATAATGATATTCATACTTTGCTCTCTTCCTGCTGAAAAAATGTGTTAATGTAAATCACTCTTGTTTATTCTTTTAATTTTTATAATTTCACCACACCTTGGCTGTTTTCCAATTGAAATCTAAGACTGATTTGGCGCCAAAACTTTTAGTAATAGTGTGAGGTTCAAGTTTAAAGAATTCACTCAAGGCAGTCTTCTGCATATTTATGCCAAGGAACTAACCAGTCTGAAGAAGGGTCTCGACCCGAAAAGTTACCTATTCCTTTTATCCACAGATGTTGCCTGACCTGCTGAGTTACTCCAGCATTTTGTATCTATAACCAGTTGATAGATTATTTTAGATCAAGAATTGTACAATGACATAGGATTAGTTAAAAACGTTGCACTGCAAAGTCTCTTGAGAAAGATGATAACATAATATGATAGTGGCTTTTGAGAGGCTTTTAGATAGACGAATATGCAGGGAATAGTGGGGTGTGGATCATGTGCAGATAGGTGATATTAGTTTAGCTTGGCATCATGTTCGGCACAGACATTGTGGGCCAAAGAGCCTGTTCCTGTGCTGTACTTTTCTATATTAAATGATAACATTTTGCATTTAATGTGAAAATGATTTAGTTAAGAACATCACAATGTCAAAACAAACTACATTTATACGAAGTGCAAATTGGCTAAGATTAAAATATGTTATGATAGATAAGCATTGGCAAATATTTGATTCATAACTATTACAAACACGTATACGCAACCTCCACATTATAACAGTTTAGGTAACAAGGATTCACCCTTACAGGATTCAGAAATCACTTTCAAAATAGCTTGGATGTGGAAGAAAAATTAGCTCCTGCACAATTTATGTGAAAAAAGTAAATAAAGGTAAACATGACATAAATTGTGCCCATGAGAGTTTAGAAAAATTATAACGGGGTATGAGATGACGGAAACATTAACATATTTCTACTAATGGGTAGCACAGTGGCACAGCTGGTAGATCTGCTACCTCACAGCTCCAGAAACCCAGGTTCGATCCCAACCTTGGGTACTGTCTGTGTGGAGTATGAACGTTCTCCCTTTGAGCATGTGGGTTTCCTCTGGGTGCTCCATTTCCTCCCGCATCCTAAGCACGGCCTCTGTAAATTAGCCTGAGTGTGTAGAGTGGATGTGAAAATAGGATAACATAGAACTAGTGTGAACAGGTGATTGGTGGTCGGCATGGACTTGGTGGCTGTTTCCATGCTGTATCTTTCTTTCAATCAATCATATGTCCACAAGGTAGAACACACAAAAACATCTCAGGAATAGTGGGGAATCAGGCATCTTGTGACAAGAGGGAATTTGAAGAGATTAGTATTAGCGAATAAATAGCATAAAATAAATTAGTGACATTAAAAATTGAGAAAATGCAGTTTGACAACAGCATAAAATTATAACTGAGGTTGGTTCAGAAATAGTGAGTGGATGGATTTTGATTTTCATATGTTCCTTAATTCTTGAATGACCTTTGCATTTGGAAGATAGAAAATATAAACACAGAGAGGCAGGAGAAAGTAAACAGGGAATTATTAGACCAGTTAGCCTAATAGTAATGGGAAAGTTAGAATCTCTCAGAAGAAAGAAAATAACAGAGCACTTGGGAAAATCTTGATAGCCAGGATTAACCTGAAAAATCCCAGTTGTTCAACATGAACCTGTGGCAGCAGCCTGTCAGCAGCGCGTTAGTTTTTTCAACTTTTTTAATTTTTTTAGTATGTTTTAAAGTATGCTTTTTGATGTTTCTCGGTGTGTGTGGTGTGGGGGGTGGTGTGGGGGGGTAAGGGGGAAACCGTTTCGGCCGCCTCCTCCACGGAGAGGCGACTTTTTCCAGGTCGCCTCCCCCATGGCCTAACAGCAAGGATCGGCGCGGCCTTTCCCGGAGACGCGCCCGGGGCTTCAGCGGCGGGCGCAGCGTGGACTCTCGGCGTGGAGCGGGTGAGCCCTCGCTGGGGCTCGCTGGAGGGGAGCGCTCCGTTTCGCTGGCCCGGGGCATCCGGCAGTCTGCACAGCTCCAGCTGGTGCGGCGTCTACAGCCCGGGATCCCTCGTGGGGGACCCGGGGGAAGAAGAAGCCATCACTGCCGGCCCGCGGCCAACTTCTACCGCGGGTCCGGCATGGACTTACCATCACCCCTGGAGGGGAGCTTCGACCACCGGCCCTGCGGTCTGCGGTGCTTCTGGCTGCGGCGCGGCGGGAACCTTAAATCTTCGACCGCCGGCCTGCGGCCTACACCAGCCTGAAGCCGCGGTCTCCGGTGGGGAAGAGCCGATCCTGGACTTACCTTGCCTTTGACTTTGTCCCTTACCATCTGGACGCCCGCAGCAACGGCTGCGGAGGGTGGAGGTCCCGACCACGGGGGAAAATGGAGGAGGTCTGGCCAAGTTCTGTGCCTTCCACCACAGTGATGAATGCTGTGGTGGATGTTTGTGTTATATTTTTTATTGTGGTTGTGTGTTCTTTATTATTGTACCGCTGCTGACAACCCAAAATTCCACCGACCCTGGTTGTGTGGCAATAAATTCTATCAATCAATCAATATCCTTACGCAAGTGTCAGGAAGTTTAGAATCCCCATATGAGTGTGATTTTGCCAACTATGCCCAACCACTAGATTCTCTATGCAGCAGGGAGAAAAACCTTCCTTCATTCTCCCAACATTCTCATAGCTCTAAGGTACACAAAATTGCTGGGGAAACTCAGCGGGTGCAGCAGCATCTATGGAGCGAAGGAAATAGGCGACGTTTCGGGCCGAAACCCTTCTTCAGATTCTCATAGCTCTGTTTGTTTGAACGGATTATTCATTCTTAATTAATTGAGTGCACTTAATCTTGTAAATTGTTCCCATTTTTATTTGTTTTTACAATGGCCTTTTTCATTTAGTCTTTTATCCAGAGTTGGGGAATCAAGAACCAGAGAATATTAAGATGTGATGAGAAAGATTTAAAAGGAACGTGAGGGGCAACTTTTTTTTTCACAGAGGGTGATGGGTGTATGGAACAAGCTACCAAAGGAGGTGCATGTACTATAACGACAATTAAAAGACATTTGGATGGATACATGGATAGAAAAGGTTTAGAGGGATGTGGGCCAAATGAGGGCAGGTGGGACTAGCATAGATGAGGCACCTTGGTCAGCATGGGTAACGCATGTTTCCGTGCTGCACAGTATAACTTCATGACTCTATGATCAATAATTTGAGAAACAATAAATGTTTCAAGGAAAGGTAATATTTCGGATCGGAACTCGAACCGAAAGATTACTTATCCATGTTCTCAAACGATGCTAACTGGTCCGCTGAGTTACTCCAGCACTTTGTGCCTTTTTTTTGTAAACCAGCATCTGCAGTTCCTTGTATCACCAATAATGTTTTGCAATATTTTTGTCTGCCAGGGAATTCAAAAATTCAGCTGGATTATAATATGGAGAAATGCAGCATTGTTCACTTTGGCACAATATGTGGAAAAGCAGAACAGTTTCTAAATGGTGAGAGTGGGAAATTATACTAATCAGAGGAACACGGGTGCTGCTATGCACCAATCCAGAAAGTTAACGTGCAGGTAAACTAGGCAATTAGGAAAGCAAATGGAACATTAACCTTTATGACAAAGGGATTGAAATGTAAAAGGAACAAAGGCTGAGGATAATTATTTAGGGCCTTGGTGAATTAGCACCTGGTGTACAGTTTTAGTCTCCTTAACTAAGGAAGGATATTGATGCCTTCAAGGTATTGCAGCAAAGTTCACAAGCTTGATTCCTGGGACAAGCAGATTGTCCCATGAGACTATTCTTTTATTCATTCAAAGAATTTCAGGTGATCTCATTGAAATATATGGTTCATAAGGGGTTTAACAGATACTGAGAGGACGATTCCCCTGACTGGAAAGTCTGGAATGAGGTGAGAGAACCTCAGTAAATAGGGTCGACAATTAAGATGTAAAATGAGAAGAAATGTCTTCACTCAAGCAGTGAATCCTGGGAATTATTTGCACAAAAGGGTTTTTCATGCTTAGTTACAGTGAACAGTCTAAACAGAGGCATATGTATTTCTGGATACTTAAATTGATCGAGGGATATGGGTCTCTTGCAGTGTAGAATTGAGGCATTAAAACAATAATGATTTCAGTGAATATCAGAGCAGGTTCAAAAGGTTGAATGGCTTACTTCTACTTCAATTTCCCATACTATTATGCTATGATAGCGCCACTCAGTTATTTATTACTTGGACTCGATAGCTAAAGACAATTTGCTGGTAGTTTATATTAAAGAAAAATCACTCACATCGGTGAGGGAGGAATGGAAGAGGAAAGAGGTGAGGAAATAAAATTTAAAAAGGAAGGAGCAGTGAAAGATGAAGGATAAATGAGGGAAGGCTGGGATAGACAAAAGAAGGGGAATATGTGGGAGGGGGGATGGGGCAGATTGAGGAAGGGAGGGGAAAAAGGGCTGAATGTTGGTTGGGGCACTTCGACTTGCAAATTTGTTGGTTCACTCAATTCAACGCAGTACTGTATTGACACCAATGTTTAGCTTTTGTATCATGTATTTTTCAATGTAGTAGAGGGTATTATCTATAAGGAGAGATTGGACAAACTTGGATAATATTCTCTGGAGCTTCAGATACATAGGGAAGTGCGGGCAGAGGCCAAGAATGAAAATGTTCTTGAATAATCACAATACTATGCCCTAAGTTAGTGTATTTCTCTCTTATTTCCCACCCAACATTTCCATTGTTGAGCATACTAATATTCCTTTAAACAGACCCCACAACAGCACACTTCCCAACAGGGTCTGAAAAATGGTCACAAACCAAATTGGCACCTTTACAGCACCAAATACCTGGGTTCAATCCTGACCACAGGTGCTATCTGTATGGAGTTTGTAGGTTCTCCCTGTGACCACGTGGGTTTTCTCCAGGTGCTTCAGTTTCCTCCCACACTCCAAAGATGTGCAGGTTGTAGGTTAATTGGTTTGGGTAAAATTGTCCCTAATGTGTAGGATAGTGTTAGTGTACAGGGTGATCATTGGTCGGCAGGGACTCAGTGGGTTGAAGGCCCTGTTTCCGTGCTGTATCGCCAAAGTCTAAAGTAAAGTCTATCCTTGTTCTCCAGAGACACTGCCTGATTCATTGGGTTACTTCAACACTTTGTGCCCTTTTGGGTACACCAGCATCTGCAGTTCCCTGTTTCTGCACTTCCCAATGGGTATATCTTACACTCTCTCCAGTAAATTTCCTTGAAATATGACAGAGTAAGAGATGTCTGAATCAAATAGATCATTCATCAGAATGATACTTCTCTCATTTTGCCTTGAAAACCACTGGTTATGATAGATCACATGAGAATAGGAGAGCAGACAGCCAAGAGCCATTCACAGAGCCAATTCACAGAGAGATTCCTGTTTCTGGGCCAAGACACTTTTGTACATTTTTAGTGAAGGCATTGCAACAATGAACAAACATTATTATGGTAATAAAGCTACAGAAATGTCAAGGGCAGCTTTATTGCTATTGTATATTAACCTTGCGGCTAGAAATTACAGACTGCACTGTACATACGCGATGGATCGACAGACTTTTATCAACACTCCTCTCTGTGCTGTTTTAACACTACGCTCAACTCATTTAAAATAATGTCTGCATTAAAACACTGCAATGATGATCTTGGTACAAATCCATTGAACGTTTGTGGAAGAGCAGTGCCAAATGCAATCAGAACCCCGTAAAGCACTAAAATAAGCATGTTACATGTTATCACCATTGACTGGAGCACTCTGCAAGACGATAAGACATTGTACCATCTCTTCAGACTGTGATTTTATCCAAATCACTAGCATCGGAGGATGGAACATTGTTGAAAAAAAGTAAATCTGTTCTCAAAGGTTAAAGGCATTTGAAAATGTACGCGTGTGTTGAAGTGTTTTATACTTGTGGCTTCTGATGCAGTTTTACAATTCTGCAAGGGTTGCACTGTGAAGGAAAATTGTGGTCATGTTACAGGAACGAGGGGGTGCAATGTAAAGACATAGTTTTCATTGTTACTTGTCAAGTCGAAGCACCAAGCCAAACGTAATTGCAGAAATAAAAAAAAATGAGGACTAATATATCATTTTACCAAAGCAATATTAAAATCAGACTAAGGACACACTCATCGACTACAAATCAGAAAACAACTATTGAAAGAACCCGCACATTTTATGGGACCTGATTATGTTGCTAAGACCTTCCAAAGTACTTCACAACCAATGTATTATTCTTTAAGTTCAGTCAAACATAGCAGTTAATTAAACGAGGCAAGATCCCAGAACTATAAACAAATGAATGATCAGATAAACTATTTTGATTAGGGAAGGATGGTTGGACATCAGGAGAGCTCCCTGTTCTTTGTCAATCACAAGCTCCGGTTTAAAGTCTCAACAATGCTACACTCCCGCAGCGCTGCACTGAAGTGTCAGCCTGGATTATGTGCTCAAGTCTGTAATGAGAATTGATCCAGAGCCTTCTCATTCAGAGGCAAAGTTGTACCACGTGAGATAATCTGACAATTAAGGGATATAAACTGAGCCAGACAGACATTTTAAGAAACATATGATAACTCCTATCTTGCAAACAAGATAGGTGAGGTAGTCTTTAACCAAATAGTTGTGTTGTTTGAACAATTATTGGAGTATTGTTTGTCATGGAAGGAATAAAGTTTCCTTTGTGTAGGAAGGAACTGCAGATGCTGGTTTACACCAAAGACAGACAGAAAATGCTGGAGTAACTCAGCGGGACGGGCAGCATCTCTTGAGAAAAGGAATGGGTGACGTTTTGGGTCGGGACCCTTCTTCAGACTTGAACAAGGGTCTCGACCCGAAACGTCACCTATTCCTTCTCTCCAGAGATGCTGCTCTCCCGCTGAGTTACTTCACCATTTTGTGTCCATAATGTTTCCTTTGTTTGCTGGTGTCAATAGCTCAAGGTATGCCATATCCACCTGTGGCAGGCTGTGCAAGCTAACTTATGTGCCTGAGAGTGTTACACATGCAGCAAGTCCTTTCAATAACTGAGCTTTCTGGACTCATACCAGAACTGTTACAAAGTTGATTTTATAACATTTGTTAATAAAACAACCATAAATGGTGTATCTGAGAGGGCATTTTGTACAGCTTTATTATTAATGAGGGAGCAATTAACAATGCTTGTTAGACCATTACAAAGAGTGCTTTATATGGGTGATCTATTAATGAGGGATCCATAAATAAATGAAAGGTTGCAACACCTCACACTATATTATAATGGGGTTAATGTATGTTAACCCTCAGCCAGTCAGCATATCCTGACACTTTCCAGGCTTGCTGAGTTGATATTTTTAAGTTTCAGCTGAAACAAACACTAATCGCATTGATATAACACATAACTTAATGACTGTAAAGTTAATTTGATGGACCTAAAAAAAACACAAAGGAATTTCAAATGCAAGCATTCTGCATTTTGCTTGCATCAAGATGGTCACAAAAAGTGGAAGGGGGGGAAGATAAAGAGCTGGAGGCGAGAAAAGATTTAGGGTGTTGGACTTTAGGATGCAGGAGTTTAGGATGTAGACTGCGGTCAGGATAGCTGGTGAATGCGACAGGTAACAGGGATGACTGTTCACCATTATATATTCCAGGTCCAGGGATCAGGAATTCTCCAGGATCGCCACATCCAAGCACCATGAGGAATTGATTAGGAAGCAGACCCCTCTGCCACTTATTTTGTCTGAAGGGCCCGTGCGGTCTATATGATGAATTGAGAAGCCTTTAGGCTTTGGAGATACAGCACAGAAACAAGCCATTCAGTCAAATGAGTCTGTGCCGACCAGCAATCCCCATACCCAACACTATCCTACACATTAGAGCCAACTTTACAATTTTACCACATCCAATTAACCTGCAAAACCGTACGTCTTTGGAGTGTGGGAGGAAACCAGAGCACCCGGAGAAAACCCACACGGTCGCGGGGAGAACGTACAAACTCCGTACAGACAGGATCTGTAGTCAGGATCAAACCTGGGTCTCTGGCGCTGTAAGGCAGCTACTGTGGTGCGGGTTGTACGGCAGTCAGGCGAAGCAGAGGTGAGTCATGTCTCTGTAAAGGAACAAGGAACGCTGTGTACAAGGAACGCAGCACACTAGATAGGTGTGTCTAAATTTAAGTTAATCACGCATGTTTTCAATAGGTTGGTCGTTTGCCAAGAGTACGCCAGGGAGGGGGAACTTGAAACCACGCTGTTTCAATCCCACCTGCAGACAAGCCCAACTCCATCACATCCTGAGTAAGTGTCTGCTTCTGGCTGGTGATGTGGATAGGTGGAGAAGGTAGAAGAAAGATGAAGAAGATACTAAAAACTGTAGACGCAGGAATAAGTTTATAACTTCATAAGACATAGGAGCAGAATTAGCCATTCGGCCCATCGAGTCAGCTCCACCTTTTGATCGTGACTGATCTATTTTTCCCTCTCAACTCCATTCTTCTGCTTTCTCTTCATAACCTTTGACACCCTTATTAATCAAGAGCCTATCAATCACCGCTTAATAAAACCCAATGTCTTGGTCTCCACAGCCATTTGTGGCAATGAATTCCACATATTTACAACCCTCTGGCTAAAGAAATTCCTCCACATCCCCATTATAAAGTTACGTTCATTTATTCTGAGACTAGGCCCTCTGGTCCTAGACTCACCCACCACTGGAAACATCCTCTGTACATTCACTCTTTCTAGGCCTTTCATTATCTGCTAGGTTTCAATGAGGAACCCCCTCATCCTTCAAAATTCAGACGAGTACTGGCCTAGAGCCATCAAATGTTAACCCAATCATCCCCAGGATTATTCTCGTAAACCTCCTCTTGGCCCTGTCCAACACTAGCATATTCTTCTTTGGAAATGGGGCCCAAAACTGCTCACCATATTCCAAATGTGATCTCAACAGCGCACACAAAGCAAATCTTGAGCAAAACACAAAAGGCTGGAGGAACTCAGCATCTCTGGAGGGAATGGACAGCGACAACATTTCAGGTCAGGATCCTTCTTCAGACTGACAGAAGAAAGAATAGATTTAATAATAATAATAATAAATTTTATTTATGGGCGCCTTTCAAGAGTCTCAAGGACACCTTACAAAAATTTAGCAGGTAGAGGAAAAACATGTAAGGGGAATGAAATAAATAGTAGAGACATGACTAGTTCACAAAGTAAAGACAGAATACAATTCAAAACACAATATGAGGCAATTAATGCACAGATGAAAAGGGAGGGGGACGTGGGGCTAAGGATAGGCAGAGGTGAAGAGATGGGTCTTGAGGCGGGACTGGAAGATGGTGAGGGACACGTAATTGCGGATCAGTTGGGGGAGGGAGTTCCAGAGCCTGGGAGCTGCCCTGGAGAAGGCTCTGTCCCCAAAACTGCGGAGGTTGGACTTGTGGATGGAGAGGAGACCGGCTGATGTGGATCTGAGGGACCATGAGGGTTGGTAGGGGGAGAGGAGGTCAGTGAGATATGGGGGAGCCAGATGGTGGAGGGCTTTGTAGGTGAGGATCAGGATTTTGTAGGTGATCCGGTGGGAGATGGGAAGCCAGTGAAGTTGTTTGAGGACTGGAGTGATGTGATGCCAGGATTTGGTGTGGGTGATGAGTCGGGCGGCTGCGTTCTGGACCAGTTGGAGTCGGTTGATGTAGGTGGAGCTGATGCCAAGGAGAAGTGAGTTGCAATAGTCCAGTCGGGAGGAGATGAAGGCATGGATGAGTCTTTCAGCAGCGGGAGGTGTGAGAGAGGGTCTGAGTTTGGCGATGTTGCGGAGATGAAAGAAGGAGGTTTTAATGACATGGCGGATGTGAGGCTCAAGGGAGAGGGTGGAATCAAAGATCACGCCAAGGTTGCGGGCCTGGGGAGATGGGGAGACAGTGGTGCCGTCGATGGTGAGAGTGGGGTTATTGATTTTGCTGAGTGTGGCTTTGGAGCCTATGAGGAGGAATTCTGTCTTATCGCTGTTGAGTTTGAGGAAGTTATGTTGCATCCAGGTTTTTATAGCTGACAAACAGGAGTTGATATGGGAGAGGGGGGGGGGGGGGGGTTGTGGGGGGATTTGGTGCCGAGGTAGATCTGGGTGTCATCGGCGTAACAGTGGAAGTCCAGTTTGAAGTGGCAGAGTATCTGACCAAGGGGGAGGATGTAGATGAT
Organism: Amblyraja radiata; assembly: GCF_010909765.2. NCBI lineage: Eukaryota > Metazoa > Chordata > Chondrichthyes > Rajiformes > Rajidae > Amblyraja > Amblyraja radiata. The sequence goes on along the minus strand of NC_045972.1, from coordinate 21,545,266 downwards.
GAAGAGGAGGGGGCCGAGTACGGAACGCCTTGAGTGACTGTGGCTGTAGCAGAGGTGTGGTTGTGGAGAGAGATGAAGTGGGATCTGTTGGAAAGGTAGGAACGGAGCCAGCTGAGTGCAGAGCCTTCAATGCCGAGGTCTTTGAGTCTGGTGAGCAGGATGTTGTGGTTCACTGTATCGAAGGCTGCGCTCAGGTCGAGGAGGATGAGGATGTTGAGGGAACCAGTGTCAGCAGAGGTGAGGAGGTCGTTGAGGATTTTGAGGAGAGCAGTTTCTGTGCTATGGAGGGGGCGAAAGCCAGATTGGAGGGGTTCAAGTAGATTATACGCAAGGAGGTGGGAATGAAGTTGCGACGCAACGATACGCTCCAGGGTTTTTGAAAGAAAGGGGAGGTTTGAGATTGGGCGATAGTTAATGAGAGAGGTGGGATCAAGACCAGGTTTCTTTAAGATTGGTGTGACAGCAGCAGTTTTGAAAGCGGAGGGGACAATTCCTTGGGACAATGAGGAGTTGAAGATATTAGTGAGGTAGGGGCAGAGAACGGGGAGGCAGGACTTCAGCAGGGGAGTGGGGAGAGGGTCGAGGGAGCAGGTAGTGGGTTCGGAAGAGCTGATGAGTTTGGAGATTTCAATAGGGGTGACCAGGTCAAACTGGGAGAGGAAGCAGTGTGGAGGAGGGGTAAGGAGGTCAGTGGAGATGTTGAAAGGAGGGGCCTTGGTAGGTGTTGGAGTAGATGCTGGGGAGTCGGGTATAGGGGATAAAGATTGATAGATGGTGCTGATTTTATCAGCGAAAAAGTGGAGGAATGAGTTGCAGAGATCCGGAGTAGAGGTAGGGAGAGTGTTGGCTCGAGGCTTGAGGAGGTTGCCCACTGTGGAGAAGAGGGTTCTGTGGTTTAGGCAGGGATCAGTGAATATGGAGGAGAGCTAGGCAGATTTTGCAGCAATGAGGGCATCTTTGTAGTCAGTGAGGTGGAGTTTGTAAGCTTCAAGGTGGACTGTGAGAGATGATTTCTTTGTGAGTCGTTCAAGTCGGCGACCAGTCTGTTTCAGTTTATGAAGTGCAGGTGTGTACCAGGGTGAAGATGTGTTGAAAGTTACGGTTCTTGTTTTGAGGGGGGCCATAGTGTTAAGGGAGGTAGACAAGGTGGAGTTGAGATGGTTTGTGAGATCATCAGGTGAGATGGGGGCTGAGTCCAGGGGGAGAGTGGTGGAGAGCAGGTCAGAGAGATGGTGGGGATCAATGGATTTTAGATTACGGAAGGTGATTTCTCGGAGGAAGCGGGGGCGTGGTGTCGGAGAAGGGATGGTGAACCGTATAAGCTTATGATCAGAGAGGGGGAAGAGGCATGGATGGAGGTCGAGTACCGATTGATTTGTGGAGCAAACCAGGTCAAGGATGTGACCTTTGTCATGGGTGGGAAAGGTGACGTGCTGAGTGAGAGAGAAGTTGTCAAGTAAAAAGGCGAATTCAGATGCAAGCTTGCAGGTGGGGGAGTCCATGTGAATATTTAAGTCACCAAGTAGCAGCAGACGTGGGGAGAGGGATGAGGCAAGTGTGAGGAGTTCAGTGAAGTCAGATAGGAAGGAGGGGTTTGGTTTAGGTGGCCGGTAAATGTGGATGACTGTCATGGAGGAAAGGGCTTTGAAGGCGAGGAATTCAAATGATGCTACTGGGGGGAGGGTGAGTTCAGTGATCCGAAAATTCTGGTTGAAAATAACAGCGAGGCCACCTCCATGGCGGGAGGGGCGGGGTTTGGAAATGTAATTAAATCCAGGTGGGGATGTTTGATTGAGGGAGAAGAAGACATTGGGTTGTTGCCAGGCCTCAGTGAGCAGAAGGAAGTCCAGAGTGTTGTCAAGGGTTAGTTCATGGAGGGCAAGGGCTTTGTTGTTGAGCGACCTGGTGTTGAGGAGGGCAAAGTTGGCATTATGAGAGGGTGGAGGGATGGGGGCAGGCTGGAGAGATCTGAGGTTGTCCCGGTTCACAGTGCGTGCGGTCAGCTGGGGTGGGGGGTGACGCAGTTGAGGGGGGGTAGAGCGTGGTAGTGAGCAGATGGATCGAATGGAATGTCCGTGGTTGAAGTAAACAAGCTTGCGCCGAGAGCCTCTGTGGATGAAACGGGGTCGATGTAGAAGTCTAAGCTGTTTAATGACTTGGATGCAGGATGGGATGTGGTTGTTGAAGAAACCAGTCATTTGTAGAGTTGAATATTTGAGCATGATGGTGAGGGTGCAGAGAGGTGTCCAGCAGTGCAGGTGCAGGTGGAGAGAGTATCCAGCGGTGAGGGAGCAGAGAGGTTGTCCAGCAGAGCGGGTGCAGCGAGGTGTCGAGCAGTGAGGGAGCAAAGAGGTTGACCAGCAGTGCAGATGCAGCGAGGTGTCCAGCATTGAGGGAGCAGATAGGTTGTTTAGCAGAGCAGGTGTAGAGGTAGTCCAGCGATGAGGGTGCAGAGAGTATCCAACAGTGCAGGTGCAGAGAGGTTGTCCAGCAGTGCAGGTGTAGAGAGGTTTGGGCAGCAATGCAGCTAAAGACCTTCCTACGTCGATTTCTGCTTTTTCCCCACTGATGCACTGAGTACTATGTTTACATATCGGTTGTGCTGCTGCAGGTAAGAATTTCATTGGTCTGTTTTGGGACATATGAGAATAAAACCCTCTTTACTTTTTTGAAAGGAAATCCAGGTGGATATCTAGGTTGGTAGTGCTCTGGGCTCTGAGTCTGAATGTTATGGATCAAGTTCCAGTCCGGAAACTCGAGCACAGAATCTTTGACTGGTGTCTCAATGCAGTATTAAGGGAGTTCTCGTCGCCAGAGGCACTATCTTTCCAAACCATCTCTCTCGGTGGATGTATATGATCCAAAGCAGAGGAGAATAAATTACTCTGGTGTCCCGAATGTCCATACTGTCAATGATCAATATTGTCAATAGTCAACAACATGACAAACATGAAGGAGTAGAAACATTGAACTGTACAGTTTGGTTTACATAAAAGGGCACAAAGTGCTGGAGTAACACAACAGGTTTGACAGCATCTCTGGAGAACATGGATAGCTTGCTTTTCCAGTCAGGATCCTTCTTTAGTCCCTGAAGAAAGGTCCCGACCTGAAACATCACCTATCCATGATCTGCAGTGATGCTGTCTGACCCGCTGACTTACTCCAGTACTTTGTATCCTTTTACCAAAATGAATGATTGATTGAAAGAAAAAAACATGGAAACAGGCTGTTCGGCCGACTGTATCCACCACTCCGACCACATGTTCATACTATTTCTGTTATCCCACTTTCGGATCCACTCCCAACATACGAGGGAACAATTTATAATTCACCTACTTTGAAATGTGGGAGAAAGCTGGAGCATCCGGAGGAAACCCAGGGAGAATGCGGAAACTCCACACAGATAGCAGCTGAGGTCAGGATTGAACCTGGGTCTCTGGCACTGTGAGGCAGCGGTCTACCTGCTGGGTCCCTGTGCCGCCCTGGATTGTGGGATCTTGCTGTGCACAACAAGCTGCCAAGCTTCCTCCTTTTTTACCTTTGACTTCACTGGTTGCGAGGTGCTTTGAAATGTCAAGATTGAAAGAAAAAAGAATAACTTTTCTTAATTCTTTCTATCATGTGTCGCTGAACTGGAGGGGAGTGTTGGAGGAATAGTTACTCAAGTCTTGCAACATCTCAGTAACTCATTACTGTTACAAGCTCAACGGAGGAAACACGGAAAGGTCACAACTTGCGCACAAGACAATAATGCAGGCAGACTAAGACAAAAAAAGATCTTTGTTTTGTTAAAGGCAGCATTAAAGATGAAAGTGACCAAAGTTATCTCATTTGAGTCAGAGATAAAACTCACCTGACATTTGGTAGCTTTGAAATGAGGACATATCAGCGACAGTGAGTTGGACCCATGTCTTTAGGATGGTTGAGTGGTCTATTTGATTCTTTATTTAAGATCCTGTTATACTGCTATTTTCAAACAGTATTCAAGTAAAAAATGGCAAAATAACAGAGCTTTTTGCCAGTACCCAGAGACTCCAAAATGGTACAAATATCAAAGAAAAATGCTATTGCTCCTTGCAAAATACCTGCTCCTTATCTTGTTTAAACTAATCAACTGTCTACAACAACTTACAGAGTGGCACAGTGGCACAGATGGTAGAGCTGCTGCCTCACAGCACCAGCGACCCGGGTTTGATCCTAAACCTCGGGTACTGATTGTGTGGAGTTCTCCCTGTGACCGCCTGGGTTTCCACCACACATTCCAAAAATGTGCAGGTTTGTAGGTTAATTGGCCTCTTTAAATTGTCCCTAGCATGTAGGGAGTGAATGCGAAAGTAGGATAAAATCGAACTAGTGTGAATGGGTCAGTGTGGATTAGGTGGGCCGAAGGGCCTGTTTCCATGCTGTATCTTTCTATGACGATTGATAATGCGCATTTATAAAGCAGCCAAAATACGTGTCTGACCTAAACAAGGCATAATTAGGACAGGTAACCACATGCCAATTTAAATAATTTGTCCCAACTCAAAACGTTGCCTGTCCATTCCCTCCAGAGATGCTGCCTGAACACGGTGAGTTACTCCACTTTACGTTTCATGTCAAATTAAATAAGGTTGATGAAGTGCCTTAATGGAAGCGTCAGCAACAGCGATTTAGAAAAGGAAACCAGACCTAGGATGTAAAAAACTGAAGACACCGTCAGCAGTTGCAAACCAGTGCTGTCGGATTGGAGGAACAGAGATCTCTTAGGGGTTTACAACAGTCAAGGCAGCTAAAATGATTATGTTCATTCCCTTCTCCAGCTGTGCACAAGCATTTTGCTCAATTTGCCTTCCCCAATGCCTCTCCAAATCAGTTTACATCTTCTCACCTTCCCCTATCCCCTCCACCTTTTAAACTGTGGTATTGTGTTCTTTTTCCCATTGCCATTTCTAGTTATCCTGAATTTTACAAAAATGTGCTGAATCGAATGAATGAAACTAATAATGACTGTGCTGACATATTACTTTGGTATCCAAAGACAGAATTGATTCATGATTGTTAACATTTGACCCATTGTCTTAATTAACCATCAGAAAAGTAGTGCATCTTTTTTGTTTAAATGTGCTCCTGGCATCTGCACCTAATATGTCATTTTGATGTTAGAGACACATTCAGAACTTATCTTTGGCCAGTGATGTAAATTCTTTATTTATTGCTTGCTTGCTTTATGGTTACATCACCAGGGAGATACTTAATTGTCCATTGTGGCTTGTTCTTTGTCAAGTCATTATTTCATGGTTGGTCACAGCGTCAATGTGTCCTCTGTATTGTGATTTCTTTTTTTATGTTTTCTAAATGTAAGAGCAACTATTGAAATAATATAACGTGGCCATTGTACCCATGTTGCTTATTCTTCTGATTACAAATGTGGTAAAACAAGTCATTGTCTGACCACTTGATCTGCAGACTTTAGACTTTACTTTAGACTTAAGAGATACAGCGCAGAAACAGGCCCTTTGGCCCACCGAGACCGCGCCGACCATTGATCACCCCGTGGACCAGCGTTATCCTACACACTAGGGACAATTTACAATTTTACTGAAGCCAATTAACCTACAAACCTGTACATCTTTGGAGTGTGGGTTGAAAACGGAACACCAGGAGAAAACCCACACGGTAACAGGGTAATGTACAAACTCCGTACAGACGGCACCCATAGTCAGGATCGAACCCAGGTCTTTGGCGCTGTGAGGCAGCAATTCTACCGCTTGCCTGCCACAATATTTTGGATAATGGATATTTTAGACCTTGGATATTTTCAGAATTTTATTAAAAAGAGATTGGGGTTACCTGCATGTCATTGGGATGTAGGAGGAAACGGGCATTTGGGAAGAATTTGGCTTGGCGTTAGGAGGCAGGGGTTAGTGGTTAAGGAGGGATTATCTGATCGGAAGTCTCTTACCAGTGATGTACCGCAGTTTGTCGTATATATAAGTGACTTGGATGAGAATGCAGGTGGATTAATTACAAAGTATGTTGATGACATAAAATTAGTGGAGTAATATACGGCGCAGAAGTTTGTAAAAGGATACAGAGTGACAGAGAGCAATTGGACAGATGGGTGAAAGATGGAATTTAATCCAGACAAGTATGAGGTAATGTGTTTTGGGATATTAAACACAAACATGACATATACAGTAAATGGCTGGGATCTTATGAGAAGTGTTTCATGGCTCTCGGCTTCTACTTGCTGGAGTTTAGAAGGATGAGCGGGAATCTCATTGAAAGCTACCAAATAATGAAAGGCCTTGATAGAGTGGATGTGGAGAGAATGTTTCCAGTAGTGGGAGAGTCTCTGCCTAACGGGTCCAGCCTCAGAATAACAGGACATACCTTTAGAATGGAGGTGAGGAGGAAATTCTTTAGCTAGTGGGTGGTGGATCTGTTGAAATCATTCCCACAAATGACTGTGGAGGCCAAGTCATTTGGTATTGATAGGTTCTTGATTAATAAGGGTGTCAAAGGTTACGGGGAGATGGCAGGAGATCGCGGTTAAGAGGAATAATACATCAGCCATGATTAAGTGATGGAGCAGACTCGATGGGCTGAGTGGCCTAATTCAGCTCCTACATTTTATGATCATGGGGTGTGAGTTCATACCTCCCTGAAAATGGTGACACAGGAGGGTAGGGTTATGAAGAAGGCATTCAGATTGTTAGCCTTCATAGGTTTAAGCATGGAATTTAAGAGTTGGGATGTCATGTTGGAGCTGTATAAAGCATTGGTGTGGTCGCACAGTGTACCAGAGTGAAGAAGGGATCCGACCCGAAACGTCACCCATCCTTTTTCTCCAGAGATGCTGCCTGGAAGAGTTGAGTCGAGGATGTTTCCTTGAATGGGGTGCATTATTTATAAGGAGTGAACGGAAAGGCTGGCTTTATTCTCAATGTTATGAAAGAGGCTGAAGAGTAACCTTACAGAGGTTTATAAAATTATGATAGTCATATGCAGGGTAGATATCTTTTTCTTTGGATTAGGGAGTCTAAAACTATAGGGATGGGTTTAAGGTGATCTCTCACTTGAAGGAGATCGGACAAGCAAATTGTTCACACAGAGTGCGGTTGTTACATAGAACTAGCTGCCAGAGGAAGAGGCAGATACAATTACAATATTTAAAAGGCACTTAGACAGATACTTGGATGGGAAAGGAATAGAGGGATATGGGCTTAATGCAGGCAAATTATTAGCGTACACAGTCGATGGACATTTGAGCCAAAGGTGCTGTTCCTTTTATCTGCTACACAGTTCTTTGACGGTTTCAAAGGATATATATGGAAAAGAAATGTGTATAGAGATATTTCACAGATTAGTCTCTGTTGCATTGAATGGTGAAAGGGGACAAAGGACTGAACATCATCCTTCTGTTTCTATGTGACCAGAATATAAACAGACATGTACAAATTAACAAAAAAATGATTTAATGCTATTAAATAAAAGTAAATGGAAAAAAGGATAAAAGGTAACTTTACAAAGCATAAATACTGGTCAGTGATTCACAAATATTAAATTCAGCAATAATGCCAAGAATGTGTTTAACTAGCAAATTCAGCAATGTGTCCAAAATCCTGAGCAACAATTTAATTTATAGCATTACAAGAACAAAGGAGAACCCTAGTTGAATTACTTGTATGTGTTTTAGCAAAATCCCGCAAGATTTATTTATAATGAGTTTCTATGTACTGCAAAATCCTCACAAGAATTTATTATATATAGACCTTAATAATGGCACTTGAATTGCTGATCTATGTGTTATCTATCCATTGATCATACATCCAAAGCATTTCATATCAGGCTATCAGTTTTTGTTTGCTCCTGATAGGTCTTCACCATCGCCTATCTTTCACCAGGTGGTTAAAAGTATTTTTAATCATCATCAGTTTTACTCCAAAGTAGTTCAGCAAGAGATGAAGCCCCAGCAGGGACAGTCTCTTACACTCTCCTCAGTTCCCAGTTTGAAATCTCTCACCCTGTCCACCAGAATTCCTCCTAAAAAACAGACAAGGCTTGGCCAAGTGCGTCACACAGCTTTAAAAGCTGACCTTAGGTCTCAAGCAAATGGCTGTTCCAAGTCCCAGTGATTAGGTCAGAGATTCATTTGTTGTTTTAAATACCCTCCTATCTATGTCGAAACACAGCAAACATGTTGAGCAGGTTATGTTGTAACATTAGTGATGCGATTACAAGCCAACTGGGCAGTTTGGATACCATTCATTACAATACTGTGGGCCTTTGGTTACCATATCAAGTGATTTTTGTGCATTTTCCACTTTACGGACAAAATCAACCTATGAACATCTGTAAAGTCATAGAGCCATAGAGTCATACAGCGCGGAAACAGGCCCTTCAGCCCAACTTGCCAACGCCGACAACATGCCCCACCTACTCTAGTCCCACCTGCCTGCGCTTGGCCCATAACCAAGGTAAAAACAGAACCTATTCATTACCCTATGATGGCAGTTTGTTGGTGAGATACATGTTTCAGCATTTTCACTCCTTCTCCATTTTCATTCATCTGCTCTCATCACCCGCAATGAACAAGCCTTTGGCACTCTCTCTCCGCAGTACAATTCATTTCTTAGTCTCCGCCGTATCAATGGCATTCAGATGTTTATTTCACCCCTCCCCTTCCTCTGCAATTTAAAATGTGTTTAGTTTTACAATTTGTTGATATTCTGCTAATCTCTCGCAAGATGATGCCTTTCTGCTGAGTATCTCCAACATTTTGGTTTTATTTCAGAGTTCCAATATCTGCACATTTTGTCTCATTTACTTTAGTCAGACAGGATAGAATCATGGCTTTGGGCCCACTGAGTCTATTTTCACCATCAAGCATCTGTATGCTCTAATCCTACCTTAATCCTACCTTAATACTGCTTTACTCTCTCCACATCTGCTCCTTCAGACTCCTTCATCCACAGACTTGAGGCAATTTCTATTTGTCAATTAATGGAAGAACCTGAATGTCTTTGGACATGAGAGGAAACTATCAAATAATGAAAGGCCAAGATAGGATGTTTCAAGTCGTGGGAGAGTCTAGGACCAGTGTGCACAGCCTGAGAATAAAAGGATGTACCTTTAGAATGAAGATGAGGATGAATTTCTTTATCCAGAGGGTGATGGATCTGTGGAATTCATTGTCCCAAAAGACGATGGAGGCCAAGTCAATGAGTATTTTTAAAGGGGAGATTGACAGGTTCTTGATTAGTAAGGGCATCAAAGGTTACGGAGAGAAAGCAGGAGAATGTTGAGAGGGAAAAGTAGATCAGCCATGATCGAATGGCAGAGCAGACTTGATGGTATGAATGGCCTAATTCTGCTCCGATGTTTAATGGCCTTGTGGAGGACGCCCACGCAGCTACAGGGAGATTGTGCAAACTTCACGCAGACAGTGCCAGAGATTAGGATTGAACCCTGGTTTCTGCAGCTGCGAAAAACAGTAGGTCAACCAGCTGCACCATTGTGCCCTCAAAATGTACAGTCCAAAATACAATGTGGAGTGAGGTTGGTCAAAGTCATAGACATGCAAAGTACTGGAGTAACTCAGCGGGTCAGGCAGCATCTCTGGAGAATAAGGATGGGTGACATTTCGGGCCGAGACCCTTCTTCAGACTGAAAGTAGAGGGGAGGGAACTGTAGGTAAGAGAAAATAATAAATAGAAATAAAACAATGTCTCTCTTGCCTCCTGACCTGCCTTCAAGCATGCAGAACTAATATCCATTGATATCATGAATTTAAAAATGCTTCCCATCCACAGTATTGGAAGAAAATGTGTAGCATTGTGGAAGAAAATACTGCAGTACCACAGTCAAACCCATACCAAAATGATCAGCTGCCTGTTCCCAGTTAACTTTAATTACAGTGGCTATAATCTACTTTTAACTCTTTACACTTTCATTAATTGTATATTTGTCTCAATCAATCAGCCACACACAGTGGGATATTGTTTACATGAAACTCTTGGGAATTTGGTTTCTGTGAAAGCTTTGGATGTGCAACGCTCCAATTCTTTCATTCTAATTTAACGGCTTAAGTAATAGATAGGAAAACCAGAGGGGAAAATAAATAGAAAATAAAGAACTCCACAAATTTGGTCCCAAGTTCTGAGTGTTTAACACCTGGTTTAATGTTTGCAACTGGAAAATTACATCCAATCTGCCAGCATTTCCCACATGGCTGAGCTCCCAGTCTAAGTGCAACGAGCAAGATTTAGAAACAAGGAACTGAAGATGCTGGTTTACACCAAAGAACACAAGGGGCTGGAATAACTCAGCAGGTCAGGCAGCACCTCTGGAGAACATGGATAGGTGACGTTTCGGGTCGGGGCCCTTCTTCAGACTGATTTAGCATTGATATTAATGTTGTCATTATTCCTGGTAATTTTAGGATTTTCAATATACAAGATAATCCCAAGATTGTTATCAGTGATATAGTACGCCTTCACAGACTACACTGTTTGCAATCTTCTCTGCAGGAATCAAGCCAAAATTAGTTGAATTGATGTGAATTTACGATACTTACAAACTATTCCCACATCCTGAAACATCCTGAAAATCTTACATTTAGTTTCATGAGATCTAAGAAGCCATTTAATTATCAAATAAATCATAATTATTTCTTAGCAAACTTTCTATATGCATACCGTAATTCCTTTCAATAAATATTTAAAATAGAAGACTTTCTTCTGAAGTTTCATCTTTCAATTTTTACCTGCAGACATATGCATATCCCAACCTTTGATTAATTAAGATACAGCATACAAACAGGCCCACCAAGTCCACGCCGGCCATCGATCATCTGTTCACACCAGTTCTATGTTATCCCACTTTCTCATCCACTCCCCTACACATCAGGGGTAATATACAGAGGAATTACCCGTATGTCTTTGGGATGTGGGAGGAAATCAGAGCATCCACAGGAAACCCATGAGGTCACAGGGAGAACGTGCAAACTCCACTCAGACAGCCCCCAAGGACAGGACCAAACCTGGGCCTCTGGCTGAGAGGCAGCAAGTGTCGCGCGGTGAAGCCTGTATGGTCATGAGTAGTCGCCCAAAGAGTCGTACCTTTTTCTGGTCGCCGCTGGATTTTCAAATGTTGAAAATTTTCGGCGACCTGCTGCGACTATAACGGGTGCTGGCAGTCTCTCTCCCCCCCCCCCCCCCCCCGACACATGCATCATCATTTAGTCAGCTATGCCAGTGCCGAATTCCCCTCTGCTCACTGTAAACAAGGTATAATGTTTAAAAGTTGTTTCTGGGCTTGTGAAAAAATGTACATGTTGCAGAGGCAATTCGATGACATGACCGCATTGGATTCCAGGGATCTAACTGATCTGATAACTGAACTCGATGGGGAGCTTTCTTCAAAGTGAACAGAAAGCATTGTTGCTTTGCGGCAAACCAGGAATTCTGGGTCAATGATTACACGTTTTACACATTTCATTAACTGTATAGTACTCTGGGAGTTCTCAGATTTGTGACAGGTGCTACAAAAATGCAATTTTCTCTTCCTTGCAGCTGGCTTGCTGCAGGGAGGTTTGTGTGGAGGTTAATACATTCCTGTCACATTGTATGAAGAGAATTAGAGATATCACTGAAGCCTCTTCAACACCTGCTTGTAATAAACTGTCTCAGCCCTACAGGACATCTGGCAGTCTATCCTGTTCCCAAGAATTTGACGGCAGTGGATGCATAGTCACAAAAGAAAAGCCCAGCGGGAAGAGAACAACCAAAAAGAAACAAAAATAAAGATAATGGCACCTGCATAAGCAAACTACTGTATATAGTGATGGGAAAGTTGTATACATCAAAGATTTCCCATCAAGTTTGAAACGAACATACAGTGGTACAGAGGCTGCACAGTGGCGCAGCTGGTAGAGCTATTGACACACAGCACCAGAGTTGCAGGTTCGATCCTGGGCTTGATTGCTGTGTTTGTGGAGTTTGCCACTTCTCCCTGTGGACCATCCTCTAGGTGCTCCGGTTCCCCCCCCCCCCCCCCCCCCCCTCCCCCCCCCCCCCTCTTAGGGGAACTTGCTTAGAGATGTGAGCCTGCTGGGAGAATTTAGTTTTGAGAAACAGCATGGAAACAGGCCTCTCGGCCCACCGAGTCCACGCCTATCATCGATCACCCGCTCACATTGTTTTTATGTTATCCCACTTTTACATCCACTCCCTACACACGAGGTGCAATTTACAGAGGCCAACTAACCTACAAACCTGCACATCTTTGGGACATTGGAGGAAACCGGAGCACCCGGAGTAACCCCACGCAGTCACAGGAGAACATGCAAACTCCACACAGCCAACACTCGGGATCGAACACGGGTCTCCAGCGCAGTGAGGCAGCAACATGACCAGCTGCGTATCTTAGCTTCTAGTGATCCCCTAACATGTGAATTGAGTTAGTTATTGCACTGAAATAAAAAGGTTGCCTTATTTTTTCTTTAGCATCAAAGCACCACTTGATGGTTACACTTGAAACTCAGGCAAGCTATTTACAACTGGCTTGTTTTCTTTGGAGCAAGCTACATAAACGTAACATTTCTGACATGTCAAAGAAACATCTGGGATAGAAACCATGGAATCCCACATTATATGATCTTCCACAGCCTTCAGCTCTGTTGCCTTAAAAAAATTCCCACCGTCAGAAGATCTTTTGCCCCTTCCTGCAACTCCCAGGGAAAGAAGTTCACGTTATTCTACCCGAGTAGGGAAGCTCATGATTAGAAAATCACCCAGCAAAAAATATATAAAGTCGTTTAATAAAAGAAAAATGTCACAAGTCACTTATCTCCAGCAGTAAAGGAGCTGTGTGTTGTCCACTCCATTAGAGCAAGCAATGATTAATGGGAAGTTTACACTCTGTAAACAGAGGGATAAAAACACTGGCAACTTTTATTCATATTAATCACATTTAGTCTCAAGCAGCTGTGACAGGGACAGTGGTAGAATTCAATTGTTTAAACTATTTGTTATCGTTAACTGGAATATCCAACATTTCCACATCTGCACACAACTTGCCAAGGAATTTGTCAGTTTGCCGACAATGGTTTTTTTTTTAAAGTAAACAATCATTATACTAATTTAAGGTTGTAATTATACTCCCCCCACTGCTTTATATCAGATTTTTCTAAACTGCAAAATGAAGAATCCCATAAACACAGCAGCCCATTTTTTTCTGGAGGGCATAATCACACTGTTTGCTGGTGATTTATGGTGCATGTGTAATTATGTACATCTGAAAATGCGACATGGATTCCTGGTTTTGTGGGGTCGGAAGGAAGTTTTTCTGATAGGTGAATGATTCCTTTACTTGAGCGTGGAGGAATTAGCAAATGAGATAATACTGCTGTTCAATCTTTTCTTTTCATTTATTTTATTTTATTTAGTGACACAGCACGGAAGCGGACCCTTCGGCCCACAAGATCAGTGCGAATCAGTGATTACTAGCATTATCCAATGCACTGGGTGTAATTTTACAATTTTTTACCAAAGCCAATTAACTTGAAAACCTGTACGTCTTTGGATTGTGGGAGGAAACCTGAGCACCCTGTGAAAACCCACGTGGTTACAGGAAGAACGTAAAAACTCCGTACAGACAACACCCATGGTCAGCATTGAGCCTGGGTCTCTGGCACTGTGCCACTGTGCCAATAATTCTCTAAATAATTGAGGCAAGTTTCTTTCTTGAATGGATGCCAAAGTGGTGCAGCTGGTAGAGTCGCTGCCTCACAGCACGGGAGTCGTGGGTTCGATCCTGACCCCGAGTGCTGTATTTGTGAGGTTTGCATGTTCTCCCTGTGACCGCATGGGTTTCATCCAGGTGCCCTGGTTTCCTCCCACATCCTAAAGTCACCTATAAATTGCTCCAAGTCTGTAGGGAGTGGACGAGAAAATGAGATAACATAAAACAGGTGTGAATGGGTGACTGATGGTCAGCGTGGGTTTGGTGGGACAAAGAGCCTGTTTGCGGGCTGTATCCTTCAGCTAAACTGAACTAAACAAAACTCAAAGGATCAGTACCGGTGTAAATATTTTATTCTTATCATTCATCGATATGACATGTCCAAGTTGGCCCCATTATTAGCCAGTGAAAACCAATGGCAGCTGGCTCCAAACTCCAATTATATGCAGATTGTGGTGGATGAATTCATTTGAAGCAAGTAACTTGCTCCACCCATCAGCCCATCTGACAATGAACCTCTCTAACCCTCCACCAACTTACTTGTAACCACCTTTCACTTGCCAGGCTTTGAACAGCTTCCACCTAATTTCCAGCTTTTCCCCCACTATTACAATCAGTCTGAAGATGGGTTCCAACCGGAATGTCACTTATCCATTCCCAATGTTGATTTCCCTAATTTCAAGTAAATCCTGCATCCCCTCCCTTCCCCTTCCATGTGAAGTACATTCATAGGCAGGAGGGAGAAAGCAAGTGGAAAAAATTGAGGGGTGTTAGATGAGCTCGGATGGAGCAAAAACACAAGCAACGACCAAATTGTCTTTCTGCTGACTGATTAGCTTGCAACAAAAGCTTTTACATGTGACAATAAACTAAACTAAATTAAACTAAACTGAATAGTCTATTTAAGTGATGATAGTAAACTGCATTTTTGATTAGCTTGAGACTTTGTTACGAAATGTCACTGCTGTTTGACCTGTATGGCACCTTTAGCATTTTATTATGTAAAATGTTAAATGTATATACACGTTCATGAAAGAATGCAAGCGAGGAGGAGGAAGCTTTGTGATGAAAAAGCAGCTACTTCTCTGCCTCTCATTCATTGCTTGGCCTCACTGTAGTCTTTTTTAAATATTGTGTAACATGTAATAGTATGGGATCACAGATTTCAACAACAATAACAAATCTTAAGAGATTGAATCAGTTCATCTCTAGAGGATACAATTTCTGAAAAATAAATCAACCACCATATCTGGAAGCACTTAGAAACAATCCATCAAACGACAGTGAGAGGACAGTTCAATTGTTTTCCTGAATATTGCCATTCCCAGTACAATAAGATGGGTGCATGGTAAAAATCAGTGTTACAGTGAAAAATTCTGGTGTTGGTGACAGTCCTTTTCATTAAACAATAATGTCAGGTATTAGTAGCCCATTGATTGTTAGACTTGGAGTATAACTGTTGGAACTTTGAGTGGTCTGGACCACAAGACCATGATTAGATGCTGGACAAGAAGACAGTGATTATTTGCTTAACTGAAAGCTTTCTTACCAGTTATTCCAAGCTTCATTTTTACTTACCTTCTTTCAATAACAATGACTTAATTTTCCCTTTACAGGTTTCCAAGCTGACTAATTCTTTCAAAACTGAAAGAATCATACATAGAACTATGGAAGTCTACAGCACAGAAATGAGTCCTTTCAGCCCACCTTGTCCATGCTAACAGTGTCACTTACACCATCTACACTGATCGCATTTGCCTGCCTTGGGGTGGCACAGTGGTGCAGCGGTAGAGTTACAGCGCCAGAGTGCCAGTGACCTGGGTCCTATCCTGACTACAGATGCTGTCTGTACCTGGTTTGTTTGTTTTCCCTGTGACCACTTGGGTTTTCTCCAGATGCACTGGTTTCCTCCCACACTACAAAGACATACAAGTTTGCAGGTTAATTAGCTAGTGTATGGGGTGATCGCTGTTCAGTGCGGACTCGGTGAGCTGAAGGGCCTGTTTCCGCGCTGTATCTCTAAACTAGGCTAAAATTAAACATGAGTTACAAAGATTTACAACTTAAGAAAAGGGCCAGATTAAATCGCATTCCAAGTCTCTGACCAGTCCCACCCATGTGCAAAATGTGCCATGTTAAGAAGGAAAATAATTTGAGAAACCAGGCATTTTTTTTCAGGCCTAACCTGAGACAGGTGATTGACAAAAAACAACAAATCCCAATTTATCCAATTAGCATTCCAAGCATTTGCACGTGTAGTTTTAGCAGTTCCTCATCTACTAGTTTTTGCCCTCACCACTTTGATAACATTGATTCCTCTGTTTTCTAGGGTGGTTTCAAAACTGAGATCGATATAAGGAGGCAGAAATATTAAGGCTAATGAATGGTTTATACAGATCAGCCACAATTTAATTGAATGGCATACCAAGTGTTAGGTGCTATAAGATCTACTCTGGTTCTATTATAAATAAAATGCTGCCAATTACAATTATGCAAAACAAATTGCTCCCTCTAAGTCAAAGACTGTTAACAAACAGAAAATAATTTCTTGCCGTGACTCCAAATTTTTAATTGTTTTCAAATATTCAATTTTGGCACGATATCTAGCATATAGTTTTAATACCCTAATCCTTTTAAAAATCCATTAAAATATATACTATTCTATCAATATAAGAAGTCTTGAGGGATTTTGTGCAATTGAGATTTTTGCAACTGGTACTCAATGGAGGGGTTAATTCAGGGTGACACAGAGTGCTGGTTTAACTCAGTGAGTCCCGACCCGAAACGTCACCTATCCATGTTCTCCAGAGATGCTGTCTGATCCGCTGAGTCACTCCAGCATTTTGTGCCTTTTTTTGTAAACCAACATCTGCGGTAATTGTTTCTACCTTTTAATTAGGGGTGAAATGAGTAGATGGTACCAAGGGGATTGGTACCAGGTAAGCAGAACGTTTAGTTTTGTTTAGGTTAGAGATACAGCGCGGAAATTGGCCCTTTGGCCCAACGGGTCCGCACCGACTAGCGAATCCCGCGTACTAGCCTCGATCCTATGCACACTGGGACAATTTACAATGATACCAAGCCAATTAAACTACAAACCTGTACATCTATGGAGAGTGGGTGAAAATCGCATCCAAGGAAATCCAAGTGGTCACAGGGAGAATGTACAAACTCCGTTCAGGCAGCACCCGTATCCAGGATTGAACCTGGGTCTCTGGCGTTGTAAGGCAGCAACTCCAGCCCTGTGCCGTCCTATAGTCTCACATTTAGGCACTATTTAGATAAGCATGTCACCTCCGCAGTTCAGTTTAGAGATACAGCATGGAAACAGGCCCTTCAGGCTACCGAGTCCACGTCGATCACCTGTTACACTAGTTTTATGTTATCCCACTTTGTCACCCACTCCCTACATGCTAGGGACCATTAACCTACAAACCCACCCATACTTAGGATGTGGCAGGAAACCGGAGCTCCTGGAGGAGACACACGTGGTTAGGGTGAACATGCAAACTCCACACAGATAGCACCTAAGGTCAGGATCAAACCTGGGTCTCTGGTGCAGTGAGGCAGTAGCTCTGCCCTTAAGTCAGCTTTTTAGACTATGTTTGGATGAAGGCTGTGATAACTTTTGGAACTAAATGGTTCTGGCTAAAACAGGTCACGGCATGGAGAGCAGGCGCTGGGTGGTAAGCGCAGCTTGACAGCTGGGTAGTTTTCTATATTATCTGGGGATGCTAATGTTGTGACTGTAATAGAACAGCTTGGTTGGAGGTACAGCTTGTACTACAGCTGGAAGTTCGCCTGGTGCTAATTGTTGTACCCATCGCTCTCAGACATTCCTTGGTATCACGTGTCAAGTATCACATATCACATTGCATGAACAATGGCATTTCCTGCAAGGTCGACATACAAATCGCATCAGATATTCAAGGTCCTGGCGAGCCTCGTGCGGCAGAAGGTCCGGGTGAGCGGTGGCAGTACTCCGACAGCAGGCCTGGCTCGCCCACCGTAAAAGGGAGAGGGAAGCCGCCGAGCCCGGCCCCTGTCCCTGCCCGCCCTGAAGATGGGGAACCGGAGAGAAGGATAGAAGGAGTTGGCGATGGCGGGGGATGCTTGACAAAGGGCCGGTAAGAAGGACCGGGGGTCTTACCTTCCTCGCACTCAAAGTCGGCTGTGGGAGGCGCCCCCAGAGCACAAAGGTTCAAGGCGAGGGGAGGGACAAAAGTTTGCGGGATGATCTGGATCATAGCGGCTGCAAAGAGCTTTTATGGCCAGCTGCAGCTGGGACTGAAAGTGATACTAAACCTCTGGAGAGAAGGAATGGGTGACGTCTTGGGTCGAGACCCTTGTTCAGACCCAACCAGCCAATGTTGCTAAACCATGGAGACACAATGAACTGTAGATGCTGATTTACATGAAAAACCTTTATCGTGATATCATGTTGTGATCCTCAGCATAGCTTGCAGTGGTTTAAGGAACACCCATTAACTATTTGGAAAGAAGACACAAAGTGCTCGAGTTATTCAGTGGGTCAGGCAGTATCTCTGCAGGACCAGGTTGATGATTCGGGTCAAGACTCGACCCAAAATGTCAACCATGTTCTATGCTACCTGACCTACTGAGTTACTCCTGCGCTTTTACGGGAAACCAGGATCTAGAGTTCCTTGTGTCATCAATTTCTAAAGGTTTGATGTGACTTCTAGTGGCTTTTTGCCGTGATCAGAATCAACTGCACTGTTACAATTTGCAAGTTAACCAAAGCTATTTATCTGACAACCTGTAAGTTTTGGAGTGTGGGATGACACTGGAGTACCACGTGAAAAAACAAAGTGGTCACAGGGAAAACATACAAACTCCGTACAGACAGCACCCGTAGTCGGGATCGAACCCTGGTCTCTGGCGATGTCAGGCAGCAACTCTACCGCAGCGCCACTGTGCCGCTCTTACACGCATTACCCCACGTTATCCTCAACCGTTTCCAGATTTTATCGTGTACGTATTTATAGTGACCAATTAACCTATCAACCTGCACATTGTTGAATGCAGGAACATTCAGAGGAAAACCACGTGGTCACAGGAAGAAAGTGCAAACTCCAAACAGACAGCACCAGAGATCAGGATTGATCACGGGTCACTGGGGATGTGAGATATGCCACTGTTCTTGCCACTGGGTTGCAGCTTAATTTACTCCCAGTCGAACGGAACAATGAACGAGTCAATTTCATGTTGAATCCCAGTCCATTGACTTCTTCAGATCAGTACACAAAACGAGCTTCCTCCACAGCACCATCTTTTTACATTCAATGCTGTAAATCATGTTGTGACAGACTTTGTCCCTTCAGTCGAGAGATGATGAGGTGCAATTTATTGAAAGAAAGAACCAATATGCATTAACTAGCTGAAAATCAATTCACATGCACACACATTCTCAACTGGCTCCTGGACCCTCCAAAAAAATAATAAAATAAAACTATTTAAGAGGCTCAAGGGACGGCAAAGTGGCGCTGCGGTAGAGTTGCTGCCTTACAGCACGAGAGACCCGGGTTCAATCCGGATTATGGGTGCTGTCTGTATGAAGTTTATACTTCCTCCCTGTGACTGCGTGGGTTTTCTACGGGTGCTCCAGTTCCCTCCCACACTCCAAAAACGAACAGGTTTGTAGGTTAATTGGCTTCAGTAAATTTGGAAATTGTCCCTCGTGGGTAGGATAGTGTACGGGTTGATTGTTGGTCGGCGTGGACTCGGTGGGCCGAAGGGCCTGTTTCCTCGTTGCATCTCTAAACTAAACTAAAAAATCTAAATGCACAAGTTTGTAGGTTAATTGGCTTCGATAAAATTGTAAATTGTCCCTAGTGTGTAGTATAGTGTAAGTGTATGGGGTGTTTGCAGGTGGGCCGGACTCAGTGGGCCGAATGGCCTGTTTACGCGCTGTATCTCTGGAGTAAGTCTGAAGTAAAGTCTAAAGGCTGAAACTTTCAGTGGGTGGGCAAGGACAAAACATTATGAACAAATGACTATTAACAGCTGAATCTGTAGTGCCTTAAACAAGTTTAGGATAATCCAAGCCTTTTATCAATTAATACAGTAATCTGTAAGTGTAGTCACATCTATGATATCAGAAAAATTCATGTCATTTTACTGCTCAACCAGCCTGGAAGGCTTGGATGTCATCTCCAAAATGCAGCAGCTTTGACCAACGCATTGCAGCAACTCTAACCAATGTACAGCATTAGGCAGTCTTCCAAATACTAAAAGGCATAGCATCAATATACAGACTTTTTGCCAAAAACACTGCAGAAATTGCCTACAATTCAAAATTAATAAAGATACTCAATGGGTATTTATTTTGCTCAACTAAACATCAAAGTAATCTTCATTGGCTCTCAGAGTGTGAGAAGTGCAACACTGCAGCATTCGATGTTTAATGAAAGGGAAGACACAAGAAGCTGGAGATGCTGGAATCTTGCCCCAAACCTCCCATCACCTCCTTCATACACTATCTCTCCTCTGCTCCATCAGGCTGTAGAAGGGCCCACAGACAGCTGTGGAGGCCAAGTCATTGGGTATTTTTAAAGCAGAGATTGTCAGGTTCTTGATTAGTAAGGGTATTAAAGGTGGAGAGAGGAGAAAGCAGGAGAATGGGGTTGAGAGGGAAAGATAGATCAGCCGTGATTGAATGGCGGAGTAGACTCGATGGGCCGAATGGCCTATTTCTGCTCTAGGACTTACAAACTGATCCTGGTCCAAAATATGTCTGTCCATTTCCCTCCACAGATGCTGCCGTCCCTCCTGCAGTTTTTGCTTAATGGAAGGTGAGTTGGAGATTTTGAAACTTGTGGCCCTTGTTGATTCGTGTAATATTGTACTCTGTACCCATGGTTTCTAAGGAACAACAATGCCCACTTTACATACCAGGGGATACCCACCCAAGAATATCACTACTTTAAATGGTAATCAATGGACTTTTAAAAACGTAGACACAAAGCACTGTTTGAAACATCAACCATTCCTTTCCATCAACCATTTGTTCATAATCATTTGGAAATATATTTTGAGTAGTGCTGAAGGAAAGATGATCATTTAGTTTAGTTTGGTTTATTATTGTCACATGTACTGCGATTACCTGCTATCTGGTCAAAGAAAAGGCTACTTGAAACATCAACCATTTCTTCCCCCCTCACAGATGCTCAGTTTGACCTGCTGAGCTGCTCCAGCAGATTGTTTGGTGCTCCAGATTGCAGCGTCTGCAGCCTCTTGAGGCCCCATCAATGAACTGTGTTGGCCATTTCTTCTGTACAACCATTTGCAAGATATTGGGCACCACACGGTGTAGTTTGTAATTCAGATAATGCACACTGGACCCTTCTTTCAATTACTTGATTAACTACTGGGTTGTTTCAGTAGGGTGATGAGTGCAGTGTCAACACAAGATGCAATGTTGTCTGTTGGTTTAAATTGAGCAAATTGTATAAGTTGATGAGAAAAGCAAATTAAGCACTTAGGGTTCAGATCAATTAGATCCAACTGTGACATGACGGAAAATTACTTGAGTCATTTCTCCAATTGGTTCAATCAATGAATGCTTTATACAGTGCATTGCAAGACTGAGCAAACATGCGCACATGGACAGTCTAAAGAGCCGATATAAGAGCCACGATATTTCAGATGCTGGATATCTGGTAACTCTGCAACATACTATCGTAACGTTGAAGAAATCTTTAGACAAATACATGGCTAGGATGGGTGTAGAGGGATATGGGCCCAAAGCAGGCAGGTGGAATGAGTGTAGATGGGGTATCTTGGTCGTTATGGGCAAGATGGGCCGAAGGATCTGTTTCCACGCTGTATGACTCTATGACTCCTACCAGAAACACTGCATGCTGTTGCAGATGTCAGACAAGGGTAAGACAGGCCACAGTGTGAACAGCACTTTTGCGGACCATTTCTCCCACAGCTAGTGCATAGGGATAGGAGAAACAAATCTGCTGAAGAATATGTTCTGATTCTTCTGCACCAAATACAAACAAAGCCTTTTGTTCCTGTTCGATCATATTTAAACCTGCTCACATCCGCCCAATATTTCTATTCATTCTACAGCATTTAACTTTCCAACATTCTGACAACACTTTTTTTAAATCTTCTCTTCACCACACCTTTCGTGGCTGTGATTAATTTTGGTTTAGTTTGGTTTTAGTTAGTTTTGTTTATTATTGTCACGTGTACCGATGTGCAGTGAAAAGCTTTTTTGTTGACTGCTGTCCAGTCAGCGAAAATACTAAACATGATTACGATAAAAGCTGTCCACAGTGTACAGATGGAGGATAAGGGAATAACATTTAGAGCAAGATAAAGTCCAGTAAAATCCAATACAAGACAGTCCTAGACTCTCCAATGAGGCCGATGATTGGTCAAGGTGGCTGATGGATTCACCTTCTGGGTCCCTTTTTCAGACTTCTCTGCATCTCCATCTTTATTGCTGAGCTCTTTTTTAAATTCATCTCTTCTGTTGAGGTTTTGGCGATCTCCCTGTATTCTCAAACTTCTTGTCTATTTTTTTTTAATGGACCTTTTGTGAATGGTCACATTGTTTGTCTTCATTATCGACGGTATAGCGAGCGCCAATAGTTCCAGCTCCCTGAAGGCTCGGCACTTGCAGATTGTGGAGTCCACGGAACTTCAGCAGAGGCGATTGACAGGGATGTAAATTAACAGCAAAACTACTGAGAACCACCTGGGTTGCACAGTGCTGCAGCATTTCATAATCCCAACGAGATCAGAGTGAAGGTAAAAGGATCAACTCATGAACTCCGGAAACAAGTCATTGCCTCCATGAGATGTGCTGAAACCAGCACAATTGGAACTGAAAAATGAAAACCAAACCCTTTTGAAAATAATATTAAATAGTTTAAATCTCTGTTAAATCTCCCCAACTGATTCCAGAGATTCCCCAATCTCTCACATCTTCATTCATCTTTAATTATTTTATCTTTTCCGCGCTTCAATAACTCAATGTTTGTTTAGTCATAGCAATGGTCTTTTTAGATTCATACAGCACAGAATGGGCTTTTTGGGGCAAGTAATCCTCGTATACCGTGATGTCGACCTACACTAATCCCATTTGCCTGCATTATATCACATTTCTCTACACCTTCCCTGTAAGTATCTGTCCAAATGTCAACTAAATATCATAATAATATTTACCTTTACCACATCCTCTGGCAGCTTGTTCCAGATAGCCATCAACCTCTGTGAAAAACACACCTCTCAGATCTCCTTTAAATTTCTCTCCTCTCATATTCATCCACTTGTTCTAGACTTGCCTGACCCAGGAAAAAGAGCCTATCTGTACTATCTACACACCTCTTAATGTTCTAAATCTCGATTAAGTCACCCTTCAGCCTCCTATCTTTCAGTGAGAGTAAACCCATTCTATCTAACCTTACAACCACAGGCCCCTATTCCATTTGAACTGGGAACTGCTAGATCTAAGAAAGGTCCAGACCCGAAACATCATCTGTCTATTTTCTTCAACAGATGCTGAGTTCCTCCAGCACTTTATTTTTTTGCTCAGGATTCCATCATCTGCAGGTTCTTGTTTTTCCATTGCTAGACCTTTGCTAGGCACAGTTATTAGGACTGATGGACCAAGAGTGACCAACGAACAGAGATAAGAGTTCATCCAGGAGAAGCGAGAACAGATTTAACAAGATGAATGACTTCCACCCATTCCAATTCCATACAAAGAGGACAATTACATGCAATACAGCTGATATTAAGAGGGAGATTGACTTGAAACTTTGAAACAAGCCTGTTTGCTCCCTCTCTGCTGGAGAACTATTGAGGAAAATACATTATTTTCCTGTTTTAATTAAAGAAAACTTGTTCAATGGACCTTAATGAATGCAGTAGATTCTCCCAAAGAACCATGGAAAAGGTTATAAAAAGAGTATGTAATAACAACATTGTTATAATGATTCAAATGAGATAATCTATCATTAAGTTATGGACCTTCAAAGGTCATTATCCGTGACAGCATTTTCAGTGTAGCCAGTAAGTTACCCTAATTGAGCAACACAGTAGGCCAGCCTTTGCTTGAGTCCATAAGGTTAAATACTAAGGAAATTGTACAAATTTACTGTGAAAACAAGAGACATGCTCAGCAGATTAGGATAACACATGTCTGAAATTTGTAATTACTTTGTTTTTGCTTCTTCCAAAGAAACTATAATTAGGTCATTACTTCAGCTGCTGCCTCCTCTTACTTTACACACTGAGACTTCCACTACAACATTGCTATCTGCCGTAAGTGCTACTCCACTGGAACCAGGCAACGGGATTAAACAAATTCTATTGTTCTATAGAATTATATTTTAGCCAAGGAGATCTTGGCAAAGAGGTTGGCGAAACAAGGAATTGCTGATCCTAGTTTACAAAAGACACAAAGTGCTAGAGTAGGAGCAAGGATAGGCAACGTTTTGGGTCAGGACCGTTAAGGGCCTGTCCCATTTAGGTGATTTTTTCGGCGACTGCCGGTGACTGTCAACGTTGTAGCAGGTCGCCGAAAAAGCGGCGACTAGACCCCCCCCCCCACGACAATGTCTACGACAAGCTACGACAGCCTACAACCTTGTCAACTTCAAGCTATGGCAAGCTACCGACAACCGGCAACCCATTAGGAAGTCCACCTACAACCACACCTACGACAATCTACGACAAGCAGGCGACAACCTACGACAACCAAAACCAACCTACATCCACCCATGACAAACTACGACAAGCAACGACCCTGTCCGCAACAACTGAAGACAACTCAAGACAATTCAGTCGCCGGTATCTGTCGCCAGTTGGTGTAGGTAATCGCCAATGGAATTCACCGAAGTCAGCACCCGGCAACAACCAACGTCAGCTGGCGACAACCTGCTTCATCCTGGCGACAACCTACGACTGCACCTACGACAGGAGAAGACAAGCTACGTCAAGCCCACAGTCGCCAAAAAGTTTTGAACGTTTCAAAATCCAGCGGCGACGTTTAGGAGACTCTTTCCGACTCTTTAGGCGACTTGAGGAAACTACTCATGACCATACAGGCATCACCCCCCGACCATGTGGCGACAGCCTAGTCGCCTGTAGTCACCGAAAAAGTTGCCTAAGTGGGACAGGGACTTTAGTCATAGAGTCATACAGCGTGGAAACAGGTCCAATGGCCCAACCTGCCCACACCGACCAACATGTCCCATCTACACCAGACCCACCTGCCTGTGTTTGGCCCATATCCCGCTAAACCTATCCTGATCATGTAATGGATACCATTACATAATCCATTCCTTCTTTAGAGCCTGAAGAAGGGTCCCAACCTGTAGCGTCGCTTATCCATGTTCTCTTGAGATGCTGCCTGACCCGCTGAGCTACTCCAGCACTCTGAGCCTTCTTTAGCAAAGGTACTTGTGACTTTGGTTGCGCAGCAGTAGAGCTACTGCCTTACAGCGCCAGAGACCCGGCTTCGATCCATAACTTGCGTGTGTTTTATTAATATTCATGTCCACTGAACTAAAATTTAAATTGAATATTTATCTCTAATTGTTGTTGATTGGTGTTGGTTTATTACTGTCAGGTGTACTGAGATACAGTGACAGAATATGTTTACGTGCTCTCCAGTTAAATCATACTATGCATGGGTACAATCATGCTGCAGGCAAGTACAACAGGTAGTGCAATGAGAAAAAATACCAGAGTGTAGAATATAGTGTTACAGCAATATAGTATTACAGCTACTAAAAAAACACACGTTAAACAAAAGTCCACAGGCCTCAATGAGGTATTGGGAGATCAGGACTTCAACTTTAGTTTAGGAAAAGTCTGATAACAACAGAGAAGAAGTTAAACTTCCATAACAGCTGTTTGTGGAGAATCTCTGGTTTGCTAATCTATATTAAACTTCAAGGCAGGCTGGAATACATTTTCAAAATGTAGCAAAGGCAAGTTTCAGTCCAGAAAACAGCGGCAATGAAACAGGCTCTCAATTAAAAGTGAGAAGATGGCTGTATTTGTGAGCTGGACGTCTAAAAGAATGGCTTACAGCATCTTTCACAAACTTTACAGGGTGCCCTCAAAAGCCCTAGAGGTGATGAAACACTTTTGAAGAGTAGTCACTGTTTATAGTAGATCTTCTTACCAACCACATCAAGTCCACAGAAGAACTAGAGCCTATCAGAAAGCTGCACTTTATTCAGTATAAAGATCACACATAAGTCTGAAGAAGCAGTCCTAACCGAAACGTCACCTATCCATGTTCTTCAGAGATGTTGCCTGACCTGTTGAATTACTCCAGCATTTTGTGTCTCTTCTGGTCTGAACAAGGGTCCTAACCCGAAACGTCACCTTATCTATGTTTTCCAGGGATGCTTCCTGACCACTTGAGTTACTCCAACATTTTGTGTCCTTCCTTAGATCAGTCTGAAGAAGTGTCTCAACCCAAAACATCACATCTCCATGTTCTGCAACAATGCTGCTTGACCTGCTGAGTTACTCCAGCATTTTGTGTCTTTCCTTGGTGCTCAGTCTGAAGAAGGTTCCTGCCCCTAAAGGTCACCTATCTGTGTTCCCCTGGGATGCCACCTGACCCGCTGAATTAGTCCAGCATTTTATGTCTTTCCTTGGTAAACCATCATCTGCAGTCCTTGTTTCTACATTTTGACTGCACTTTATTACTTGAATAGACTAAGTTTTAAACCATGATGAAAATACCAATATAAATCTTGGATCGTAATACTTCATTTATGTTACATCGACACTTACATGCATAATTTCCCTGAACACACTTTCACACAATTAAAGTTCAGTGGAGAACATCAAACTCCACGGGGTTCCTGGATGAATACTGAAGAATCAAAGGAAAGAATGGGATGGTGAGAGGTAATACAGCATGAAATCTCAAATAACTTCCAAATGGGTCATCAGCGAATGTAATTTTTATAGTTCTAGTGATAAGCCTGGTTTCAATAAATCTGGCAAAACAGTTTGGGTTCAGTTAAGGCATCCAGAATCAGGGGCCACAGGCCTGAAGGAACTAATCTCCAGTTTTCATCATTAATATGATTAACAACTATCCCAATCTAAAGATTTTGCTCCAATTTCAGTTCTGTTTTTTGACCCAATTTAGTATGAAAAATTTTAGGCATTTCCTAAACTTGCTGGAAACCAGAGTGGTTGTTTTTGGCTGGCTTGGGGGTTAAACGTTCAGGAAATTGGTGCTTGCTTTGTAAAATGGGCATATTTTGAATAAGCTCTATTATGCAAATGGAAATGGGACTTGGTCATTAATTTGATGTTCCCCATTCACGTCTGGAGTTCATCATTTCTTTATTTTTAAGAATCTAAATTCAAAGTAAGAAGGGTTCATAACTTCATAAGAAATCTGTTTTATCCATGAAAGCAAGAAAGGTTTTGACTTAAAGAGAGAGAGACAGTGAAAATAAATGTAACTGCGGTTGATAATATCACCTGAAGGCTAAAATTCCTCAAGTCCAATCAATTCTTCAATGTAATGGATGAGTGGGACAACTAAGTAACTGTTTGACTTGAGCTGCATACTGCATTTTCTGTTGGCTGTCAATCTATCCCACGTTAGTCTGCATTAAAGTGCAGAATTATTTCTGCATGAATTTACTTTGTAACATGCTGGGACCAAAGATAATATGGGGTTAACTAGCATCTACATTGAGAAGCACTACTTCACTGGATGTCACACAGAAAGAACTGTGCAGTTGTGCATGTGCACACCTATTTAAAGGTAGAATTTAAAAAAAAAAATAAGACTAGTAACACTAGTGACTCCATCTTTGATCAGATAGTCTATCACTTTTGGTTTAGCAAACACAATTCCTTCCCCAATCGGAAGAAAGGTCCCAAACCAGAAACGTCACCCATCCATGTCCTCCAGAGATACTGCCTTACCCGCTGAGTTTGGCTAGCACTTTATATTTAACACTAATAGCTTGTATATGAATATGGCTTGGTTGTACTTATGTATAATGATTTAATTTGACTGGATAGCATGTAAATAAAAACTTTTCATTATCTCGTTGCACGTGACAGTAATAAATCAATAGAAATAGCTCAGAGGAAATGTGTGAAAAGGAATTGCAGATGTTAGTTTACATCAAAGATAGACACAAAAAGCTGGAGCAACTCAGTGGGACAGGCAGCATCTCTGGAGAGAAGGAATGACTACCGTTTCGTTTGGCGAGATACTTCTTCAGTCTGAGGAAGGGTATCAACCCGAAACGTCACCCATTCCTTCTCTCTAGAGATGCTGCCTGTCCCACTGAGTTACTCCAGCAGTTTGTGTCTATCTTTAGTAATATTTCAGAGCCTCAATACAAAGGATGGCCTCTACTTCCTGAGAAGACTACGGAGATTCGGTATGTCAAAGTGGATTCTCTTGAACTTCTACAGGTCCACAATAGAGAGCAGATTGACTGGTTGAATCCTGGCCTGGTTCGGCAACTTGAACGCCCATGAGCGGAAAAGACAGCAAAAAGTTGTGAACACTGCCCAGTCCATCACCGGATCTGACTTCCCCACCATCGAAGGGATTTATCAGAGTCACTGCCTCAAAAAGGCAGCAAACATCATCCTGGCCACACACTCATCTCACCACTGCCATCGGGTAGAAGGTACAGGAGCCTGAGAACTGTAACGGCCAGTATCAGGAACAGCTTCTTCCCTACAGCCATCAGGCTATTAAACACTACAACCTCTGAACTACAATAGACCATTATTATTATTATAATCATTATTATTATTATTACACTGTTTTTGTTCGTTTTTTGAGTATGTGTGTATATATATAAACATATGTGAGTATGTGTATACATGCACACTGAACTTTTTTTTCTCTCTCTTGTTTATCATATTGTTTACTGTGTACTATGTTTGCATATTCTATTGTGCTGCAGCAAGCAAGAATTTCATTGTTCTATCTGGGACATATGACAATAAAACACTCTTGACAATCTGCTATTGATTAACCGAATGCTGAATCTACAGATGTTAACAATCTAATTGTATTTTCTGCTGTTAATTCTGGAGGAAAACATTGGAAACCATCTCTGGATATGGACAATGGCTCCTCTGGCTGATGTCATACCACTGTATTCATAAGGTTAAGTTTTTCTTGAAACTGATGCTGTGGTCCTGGAAACTGAGATGTTGTACAAATAAGGTATTATATAGCTTGGACAATGGGTGTCCACATCCTTCCATCATTACATCCATCCATGCATCTCTATGCCCTCTTCCTCTCCTCTAACCCGCTGTGTCTGTGAACTTTTTCTATATAGATTCTTACACAAGATGGATAGAGAGATCAGCCATGATTGAATGGTGGAGTAGACTCATTGGCCCGAATGGCTTAATACTGTTAATACTTAATACTGTTCCAATGACTTATGAAGTTATGAACTTTTGAATCCCAATTTTCAACTCCTACAATGGCAGGAAAGTTCTAGAATTATTTTGCTAGTCCTTCCCATCTCTCTCTCCTTCTTGGAAGATCCTTAAACTAAATTTGTTTGGAAATTTGACCATCACCCCTTATACTTCAACTCCACTTGGTGTCAAATTATGGGTAATTATGTAGTTATGAGGCATTTTACAAATATTTTACCATGTTACTTAAATACAAGCAAGACTTTGAATTATTCCAAAGATATATTAATGATATAAAGTGACATGAAATGATGGACTGGATGTAGAGGCCTGGAGTAAGATGGTAACCCTAAACCGTGCCACCTCCTTTGATCAGATTGTTCACCACTTTTGGATGAGACAGTCCTTCTATTTGGGAATAATAAAATACAGGCTGAAGGAATTTAATAAAATATAGTGGTCCGTATAGTGCAGGGGTAGAGTGCTGACATGGATAGAGAAGTGGTTGGCAGACAGGAAACAAAGAGTAGGGATTAACGGGTCCCTTTCAGAATGGCAGGCAGTGACTAGTGGGGTACCGCAAGGCTCGGGGCTGGGACCGATAAATGTGAGGTTATCCACTTTGGTAGCAAAAACAGGAAGGCAGATTACTATCTAAATGGCGTCAAGTTGAGAAAAGGAGAAGTACAACGGGATCAGGGGGTCCTTGTACATCAGTTTATGAAAGTAAGCATGCAGGTACAGCAGGCAGTGAAGAAAGCGAATAGCATGTTGGCCTTTATAACAAGAGGAATCGAATATAGGAGCAAAGAGGTCCTTCTGCAGTTGTACAAAGCCCTAGTGAGACCACACCTGGAGTATTGTGTGCAGTTTTGGTCCCCTAATTTGAGGAAGGACATTCTTGCTATTGAGGGAGTGCAGCGTAGGTTTACAAGGTTAATTACCGGGATGGCAGGACTGTCATATGCTGAGAGAATGGAGCAGCTGGGCTTGTACACTCTGGAGTTTAGAATGATGAGAGGGGATCTCATTGAAACAAACAAGATTGTTAAGGGCTTGGACACACTAGAGACAGGAAACATGTTACCGATGTTGGGGGAGTCCAGAACCAGGGGCCATAGTTTAAGAATAAGGAGTAAGCCATTTAGAATGGAGACGAGGAAACACTTTTTCTCACAGAGAGTGGTGAGTCTGTGGAATTCTCTGCCTCAGAAGGTGGAGGCAGGTTCTCTGGATGCTTTCAAGAGAGAGCTAGATAGGGCTCTTAAAAATAGCGGAGTCAGGGGATATGGGGAGAAGGCAAGAACGGGGTACTGATTGGGGATGGTCAGCCATGATCACATTGAATGGCGGTGCTGGCTCGAAGGGCCAAATGGCCTACTCCTGCACCTATTGTCTATAGTATTGTTTGCCTTTAGACTTTAGGGATACAGCACAGAAACACACAAACTCCATACAGAAAGCACCCCTAGTCAGGATCGAACCCTGGTCTTTGGAGTTGTAAGGCAACAACTCTACCATTGTTCCATTGAGCTGCCCCTCAGTTCATTTTGCATATAAACTGATCAGGAAAGTTAGAAAAAACATTTCACCATGATGATCTCACTGAGATTAAACTCGTTGAAAACCTCCAGAATTCTGTTTATGTGTTTCAAATATTAGTTAAAAGAACCAGAAGCCATTTACTTTCCAACTATAATGACATTAGCAAAACATAAATAAAACACTATGCATCACGCTACAAGCCAATATGCATCACAAATGCATTTAGTGGCAAAAAAATGACAGCTACTAATAGGGTTTGAGGAGCTAAACCAATTTGGAAAGTTTAAGGAAAACATTAAAGTAATTACTTTGATCTGAAAGAGATGAAATTACTATTTTTGTTCTGAAATTGGTTCATTTTGTTAATAAACAGGATTATAGTTTCACTCAGCAGATTGGATCCAAATAGAACAGTGGCATAGTAGTTATATAGAGAAAGGTAGCTTAATGTTACTGGACTATTAAATGCAGAGGCAGAACTTCTAATCAAGAAACCTAATTTGAAATCCCATCAGCCCTCAAGGAATGTAAATGAAATAAACCTGAATAAAGTCCTGGTATCTGTAATAATCAACTGATGTTTAAAAAAAAAAAATACACCTGCTTTACCAATACCTTCCAGAGAACATAGAACAGTACATAAAATAGACACAAAGTTCTGGAGTAACTCAATGGTCCAGGCAGCATCCCTGGAGAAAAAGGATGGGCAACGATTCAGGTCGGGCCACTTCTTCAGACTCGAAACTGACCTGAAATCCTCTTTCTACAGAGATGCTGCCTGACCTGCTGAGTTACTCCAGCACTTTGTGTCTATCTTTGGTATAAACTAGCATCTGCAGTTCCTTTCTCCATGGAACAGGACAGCAGCAGAACAGGCCCTTCAGCCCACAATATTTGTAGCTCTTACGTTTGCATAGTTTTAGAGAGAAATATTTTTGTAATTCAAATGGTGACCAAATTGGTAATTTACTGTGGTTTTCTCTTTGCCATTTCACTTCCATCTCCAGACACCCTTATTGGTCTATATTCAGTGCGATTATGACAAATATATATTTATTAGAGACAAAAGGAACTGCAAATGCTGGAATCTTGCCCAGGATAATAAGGTGCTGGAATAACTCAGCCGGTGTCAGGCAGCGTTTCTAGAGGACATGGAAAGATAACTTTTTTGGCTGGGACCCTTCTTCAGAATGATTTTGCCTCTTCACAGAATTACATGCCACTCATGTGGAGATCATGGAATCATAATACAATGGAATACAGAGTATCAGAAGAGGATTAAAGAGAGTTCAGGAGACCTGTCAAGAAGACAAGCCCCCAACTACAAACAGTCTGAAGAAGAGGTGGCAGAGTGGCCTAAAGGGGCGGCGCAGCGGTAGAGTTGCTACCTGACACTGCCAGAGACCCGGCTTCCATCCTGACTACGAGTACTGTCTGTACGGAGTTTGTACGTTTTTCCCTATGGCCATGTGGGTTTTCTCCGGATGCTTCGGTTTCCTCCCACATCCCGAAGACATGTACGTTTGTAAGTTAATTGGGTTCTGTAAAAATGGTCCCATGTGTAGGATGCGAAACTGGGATAACATAGGGCAAGTGCACGGGTCGCAGTGGATAGTGTGCCAATTAGCCTGTTTGCATGCTGTATCTCTAAACTAAAAGGATCCTGACCTGAAACATTGCCTATCCAAGTGCTCCAGGGAATCTGCCTGACCCTTACTCCAGCACTTTGTGTTCTAACTATTTATTGGTCCCTCTTTTCTCAGCTGGATGTCATGTATTGGAGCCATTTTCATTGTCCAGTCCACGCTCTATTTTTTATACAGCGGATCCCGATCCAGGAGAGCCCCATGCTGCTGTCTAACCCTCGCCTTCGCCTGGATCACCCAGCAAAGGGTCGTCCCCCTCCTCACCCATCCATTTTTGTATCTTGGAGGCACCTCTCTCAGCCGAACTGGAGGGCACAGAAGAAAAGACTCCCCTTCTGGCTTTGTTCCTCGTGTCCGTCATCACCGGCTTCCCTCCACACTGGTCTCTGGTCTTCGGGGAACGAGATTGGACTGACTTGGCGGCTTCCCCCAGTAATAGATAATGGCTACTGGTAATCGGACACAAATTTGCTCAAGTTTATTGACGGACGTGGACAGTGAATTCTCATTCCGGCAGCCGGCAAAATTAGGACTGGTGGCTCAGGGAGGAGGGAACTCAATGGGCCATCTCTGGAGTAAAAGGATGGGTGACATTTCGAGTCGGGACCCTTCTTCAGACTGTGCCATAGAATTACATTTTATTGTGGCTACTGTTGCTACTGCTATCTGGCGATCAGAGACGGGAGTCGAAGGGAGACCTTTTCATGCCTCCAGTTCCCTCCCCTCTGATTTCAGTCGGAAGAAATGTTCTGACCCGAAATGTCACCCATCCGTTTTCTCAAGAGATGCTGCCTGACCCGCTGAGTTACTCCAGCACCTTGTGCTTATCTTCGGTATACACCAGCACCTGCCGTTCCTTTCTACACGTGTAGTTTAAGAGTGTGCCATAGAATTACATTTTATTGTGGCTACTGTTGCTACTGCTATCTGGCGATCAGATATTAACGACTTACTAGACAAACAAAAGCAAGTAATTAGTCTGATTTACTCTGGTGCAAGAACGCTGGGGCCACAGAATGCCTTTGACACCTCCTCATGCAACATATCTTAGAGGCAATTTAAAGTGAAATTTACTGAGATAAGCAGCTGAAGCTTTGGAGTATAATTAACAGGGAAAAAAAAACATTGTTTAGCATACAGTATGTTAATGTTAGGTTAGTTTGGCCCTCTGTGCATAATTTGGTGGAAAACTTGCCAGCAAAAATATATGATTACATCTACAAAGCTGCCCAGCAAAACACAAGAGACAACATAATAACAAAATGTGAACTCCTAAGGCCTAATTATAACACTTGAGAGAGCAAATACTGGCTGCTGAACCAAGCAGATTCTTGGGGTCATTCGTAAACAGGTAGTACATTGGCCAGGTGCACATGCTTATGAAGGGAATACCTGAACATGACAGGGATGGGGGTGGGAGAGGAGGTGGAGGTGGGGATGTTCATAATGAAATAATTATGCAATTGTGTTAAAATGGCAAGCAATGCATTCTGATGAAATAACCACCATGTCTATGTCTCTAGCTTTCATTTTCTGAAAGCCATATAAACATAATATATAACATATAAAGTATAAAAATGTAAAATTA
Organism: Amblyraja radiata; assembly: GCF_010909765.2. Lineage (NCBI taxonomy): Eukaryota > Metazoa > Chordata > Chondrichthyes > Rajiformes > Rajidae > Amblyraja > Amblyraja radiata. The sequence continues at coordinate 21,511,330 of NC_045972.1, read as the reverse complement.
TGATGCATAGATAGGGTAGACAGTCGGTACTTGTTTTCCCAGGGTGAGAATGTCCAACACAAGAGAACATGTCTCCAAGGAAGATGGGGAAATTATAATGGAGATGTGCGGGGAGACTTCTTTTACACCGAGAGTGGTGGGGGCATGGAGCGTGTTGCCAAGGGTGGTGGTGGAGGCAGATACGATAGTGGCATTTCATAGGCTTTTAGATAGCCACATGGAAGAGCAGGGAATGGTGGGATATACAGTATACAGGCAGATGAAATCAGTTCAACTTGGCAACATGTTCAACACAAATATTGTGGGCTAAAGGGCCCGTTCCTGTGCTGCATTGTTCTATCTTCCATGTATATGTTCTATAATTAAGATCTGAGAGTTGTACTGTCAGGATAACAATTCCATAAAATAAGTTAATGGTTAGAAATTATAAACAGTTTAATTTTAATTGAAGGTTGGACAGTTTAACTTCAATGCTATTCACATTGATGGGCAGAATTAATCTGGATGGCAGTGGATGCCTGTCCAATTGGGAATGACCTTATCAGGATTTGGAGAGCCAGAAGAGGTTGTGCCCAACCAGGCAAAGTCAGCACCAGGAGTCAACGAGACAGCACAGGCTGAGATCCTGCCTTCAATATGTGGAGATTCAAGAAACTGCAGAAGCTGGCTCACAAAAAAACCCCCACAAAGTGCTTGAGTAACTCAGCGGGTCAGGCAGCATCTCTGGAGAAAAAGGATGGGTGACGTTTTGGGTCGGCTTCGAGTCTGAAGAAGGGTCACAACCTAAAACGTCACCCATCCTTTTTATCTAGAGATGCTGCCTTACCGCTGAGTACTCCAGTTAAGGGCCTGTTCTACTTGGCCGTCATTTGCGCGTCACACAGATGGCGCGCAAAGATTTTGTACATACCAAAATCCTGGAGCGTCCCGCGCGACCGCGTGTTACTGCCTATGTCACCACGCACCATGCATACGTAATGTGCACAAGGCGCGCATCACTTGCATGGAACAACGTGCGCGTCGTGACGCGTAAATGATGACGCGTAAATTACGCGCAAATGACGCCCAAGTGGGACAGGCCCTTTACTCTACTGAGAAGGACTTGATGACTTTACTTTAGACTTTAGAGACACAGTGTGTAAACAGCCCCTTCAGCATATCGAGTCCGTGCCGACCAGCAATATCCTACACACTGGGGACAATTTTACAGAAGCCGATTAACCTACAAACCTGTACGTCTTAGGAGTGTGGGAGAAAACCGGAGCACCCGGACATTGGGTGAGCATACAAACTCCATACAGACAGCACTCGTGTTCAGGATCGAACCTGGGTCTCTGGCGTTGTAAAGCTGCAACTCTGCTTCTGCGCCAGAGAACCAACCTCAACATTATGCCAGGGATGTTATGCCAATAGAAAATGAACCAAAGTCCCTAACCTGGCAGAGAAAATAGTAATTTGGAGTTTTGTTATTTGATAGTGTCATGGAGGATGCAAGGAAACAGGCCCTAACTTGTGCATGCCAACAAAGATGCCCCATCTATATCAGTCCCTCCTGCTCACTTTTGGCCCATATCCCTCTAAACATTTCACATTTTACCATTAAGCTTCTGGCTACTTGTTAGCATTTTAAGAAACATTAAATTCATTTTATTTTCAAGTACACATAAAATAAATATGAATGTTTTTAAAATATCTTGGGTAGTTGGGATAGTGCACTGTTTTCAAGTTGTCAAGCCTTAACTTGTGAAGAGCCATAGGGATCAGTACTGGGCCCTCAACCAAATTAATGACTACAATAAAGAGTGCATTGTGCCAAATGTGCTGATGATTCAACAATAGACAGGATAGATGATGTTGCCCATCCTTTCTCTCCACAGTTGCTATCTGACCTGTTGAGTTCCTCCAGTACTTTGTGTGTTGCTCAAGATTTCAGCAGCTGCAGTTTCTTTTTGTCTCTGGGTGTTAATTCTGTTCAGACATGTCAGAAACTCCTCCAGATTTTCGTCCCCAATAACATTTTTAACAGTTGCTGTTTAAACAAAACTTGAGGCAAGACAAACATTTACCAATTGGGATTAAAATGGTGACAGTCTCATCAGAATGCCAAATTTATATTTCAGCAAGGAAAATATAAGTCTTTTGGCATGCAGAGAATTTCGCACAATTTGACCTAAATCAAGGTCACTGCTAACAGCTATTGATTAAACCAGAGGGATGTATAATATTTTATTGCAAAATTGTGGAGGAAACATGGATTGACCAAAAATACTTCTTTTGTTTCTACTTTTACAACAAAAACATGATTGAGCATGTTTTATGGCCTTTGCCACTGCTTATATAAAAGGCAAGATTTGAAAAACTTGTACTTAATGTCAGCTTTTCCTTCCATAACTCAAATCCAGAGCTAGTTTGTTTTAGTCAGTATTTTTCAGCTCACTTTAAGTTCAAAGTGAATATTTAATACACATTTGCTGGAAACTTTGTTAATGTGTGCTTGTTATACTGAAACTCAACAGCTAAAATGATAAAGAAAGCTTTCTAGATTTAAGTGAACATGTTATTCAAAAACCCGGCAGCAAACACGGTAGTCATTGATGTACAGAAAATCCCTGGAAGTTATTTAAACCCTGCTGCTTTTCTGCAAGGAATGAGTAAGTTAATTAGCCTATTAATGTAAATGTTAAATAATTCTTAGCAATCTTTTACTCTCATAACTGGGAACAAAAGAATGAACCAGTCCATGTAGCTATCCTGTACAATTAGTATTTGAAGAAAATATTGCAAAACCCTCCAGAATAATCTATTAACGTAAATAACGACCTTGAGTTGGGCCGCATTGTGCAAAATGCACTGTGCAGAAAATGCCTGTTGAGTTTACTTTTCGAGCAAACAAAATTCTTACCACTTTTAATCTAATTTAAAAATGTTTGGCATCCATTAACTTTCTTTTAAACAATAACTGCTGATGGAATCACTGTGGATGTGGAGATCACAGGAGTCCCTGGTCTGTGTATCATAGTCATAGAGTTGTACAGCAGAAATAGGCCCTTTAGTCTATCACATCCATGCTAATTATCCACAGCAATCCCATGTCCCTTCTCTGCTTTGCCTTTTTATGCTTATCTAATTATTACTTAAACATAGTGATTGTATCTGATCTCACTAACTCCTCTGACAGCATCTCCAAGATAAAAAACATTCTCAGTGTAAAACTCTCTCTCTGTTCAACACCCCTTTAGAGCTCCTTCCTCACACCCTAAACCTCTGCCCAAGATAGACGTAAAGTGCTGGAGTAACTCAGTGGGTCAGGCAGCATATCTGGAGAAAACGGATAAGTGACGTTTGGGACCCTTCTTCAGACTGATTATATTAGGGAGAGCGGGTTACAAAGACTGGAAGCAAAAACAGCAGGACAGTTCATGGCTGGCCAGATGGCCTCTGCCCTCTTGATTTTAATACTCCACCCATGGGAAAAAGATTCAAACATTCTGCTCTTTCGATGCCTCTTATTTACTTCCATCATCCCTCAGCCTCCTTCGTTCCAGGAAAAGCAAGCCCAGTCAATCCAATCTCTCCCCGTACCCAAAGTCTTCCTACCCATGCACACATTGTGATGAATGTATTCTGCACTCTCACTCCAGCACAATCACTCCCTTCCTATAACGTCATACGGCGACTTTAGGGCGGCACAGTGGCGCAGCGGTAGAGTTGCTGCCTTCAAGGCCTGTCCCACTCTACGAGGCAATTCAAGAGTTCTCCCGAGTTTTCCCCTGATTCGAACTTGGCGAATGTCCTTAGCGGGTCCGTAGGAGTTCGTGGATGTCTCGTAGCAGCTCGTACGAGTAAAAAGTAACGATTTTTTTCATCACGAGTATTTTTTCACTCATGGACATTTTTCAGTGTTGAAAAATCGTCACGAGTTAACTGGATTTCCCGAGTACCTACCGTTACTCGTAGGAGCCGCTACGGGACATTCACGAACTCCTATGGACCCGCTACGGACATTCTCCGAATCAGGGGGAAACGCGGGAGAACTCCTGATTTACCTCGTACAGTGGGACAGGCCCTTTGCAGCGCCAGAGACTCGAGTTCAATCCTAACCAAGGATGCTATCTGTATGGAGTTTGCACATTCTCCCTATGACAGCCTGGGTTTTCTCAATGTACTCTGGTTTCCTACCACGCTCCGAATACAGATTTGTAGGTTAATTGACTTTGGTAAAAAATATTGTCCCTTGAGTGTAGGATGTTTTTAGTGTATAGGGTGATTGCTGGTCAGCGCGGACTCCGTGGGTTGAAGGGCCTGTTTCTGTGCTGTATCGCTAAAGTCTAAAATAACGTCTAAAGTCTGGAACTGTGAACAACCCTCCATGCACAGTGATGATGGGAGTAGTAACCGATGGTGAATTCTAAGGTGAATAATTAATGTCACTTACCCGAGGTAAATAAAATTGTGAGGTGCTGAGATAGGATCTGAAGGTATTCATTCCCTTATATGCAGCAAAGATATAAAGTCTGGTTGGCATTCCAATCTGAAGAAGGGTTTCGGCCCGAAACGTTGCCTATTTCCTTCGCTCCATAGATGCTGCTGCACCCGCTGAGTTTCTCCAGCTTTTTTGTGTACCAAAGATATAAAGTAATTGATGGAAGGATCAGAGGGATGTTGAGGAAATATATTTTAATGCAAGAGTGGTGGGGTCAGGAACACGGCCTGAAAAGATGAGAGAGACAAAACCAGTCCATTTAAAAATGGTCGAAGAGCTGCAAATCACAGATATACAGCAAGAGGATGGAATTAGGCTGGATAACTGGTGAGGACATAATTGTCCAAATTTCAGTCTCCTGCGTCATCAGTTTTCTATAATGCTGTGATACAAGCAAATATTCCTTTATAGTTTAAAATCTCCCACTGAAAATACCATGCCAACCAAAATGCCCCAATCCCAGCTAGTTTCATTTGCCCGCATTTGACCCAAACCAGCAATTCTACCCACCACAATCAGTCTGAAGAATAGTCCCAACGTGAAATATCATCTATTCATGTCCTCCAGAGATGGTGTTTGATCCACTGAGTTACTTGTGTTTCCCCTTGTGTTTCTTTTTGTAAACCAGCATCTGGTCAACTGTCTACAACAATTGCAGGGCGGCACAGTGTCACACCTGGCAGAGCCACTGCCTCTCATCTCCAGAGAGCCAGTTCAATCCTGACCTCGGGTGGTCTGTGTGGAGTTTGCAATTTCCACCTGGGTTTCCTCCGGGTGCTCCGGTTTCCTCCCACATCCGAAAGACGTGCGGGTTTGTTGGTTAATTGGCCCTCCGTAAATTGCCCCTGGAGTGTCAGGAATGGGTGAGATAATGGGATAATATAGAACTAGTGTGAACGGCGGGACGAAGGGCCTGTTTCCAAGCTGCATCTCTAAACTAAACTAAGTCTGCAGTTCCTTGTTTCTGCCCTCATCTATCTTGTGTTTCATTGAAAACCAGATGCTAGCACTTAGTCAATGGGTTTATGAAATGATACAGGACTCTTCCTCACCGCTAACCAAAAAAAAACTAAAGCCATTCAGGACCATACAGAATCAAGTTGAAATTAAAAAAATCTTCAACTTTACCAGTTCAATTATGATCCCTTAAACTTCTCAGCAGTGCAATTGCAGCACTAAATTCTGGCTGCACTCAAGCTACAGCTTAAAAAAAATGTTTAAGGCTTTGTTAAAATGTATCTAGTTTCCAGTCCGTAGAGTGTCACATGATGCGAATTTTTTATTGATTGAATAAAAATGGAAATCAGTGCTGCAAAACTAAATATAGGATTATGCTGTTCTGAAGACATTCTCAAGGCTACAAATAAGTAGTTCTGAAATCCTCCTAAAGGACCACAAAACATAGGGGGAGGGGAAGGAGGGCGATGGGAAAAGGCAGGATATTAAAAATGAATTTTGCAACAAATCAGAATTTGTAATATAAAATTTATAATAAGTTAATCCTGAATTTATTTTAAAATCACTTTTTTTTTCTCCTCCACTTCATTATAAAGATACTGACATTTTAAGATTTGCGTCTGACTGGCTTCTGTGCACTTTGACAATCGGAGGAAAAAACTACCAAAACAGAGTTCAATCCCAATTATTATTTTATTGATGGTGCTTTTTCCTCTGTAGGTTTAGCAATGCGAAGATCTTCCCTCGTGATAGTTTGCTCGTTGAGAATGCCAACCCAGCCTTTGCAGGCCTGTCTAAAATGAAGGGTTATATTCTAAAGATGAACAAGTCTTTACAAAATACTGATTTAATTGGTGCACATTTACAGTAGTTTCTGCTTTAGATCAGTCTGATTGGCAGTTTCTCTTTCTCTGGTTTCTCGTTCCCTTGCAGAAACACTTATTTTGGAATGTCTTAAATATAATCAAAAATCACCAATAAATAGAATACGTTCTATTCATGTAATGCCACTGTGGTTAAGACAACAAGTGTAGCTACTAGTGCAAACCTGGAAGAACATGTACACCAATAAACCTTCCATATGCACCTTACTGTATAAGAAGTCTTGCTTTCTAACATAGTTACGGACCTTCAGATATTATTACAGCATTAAAAACATAAATCATTCTTCATTTTTCACCTATGCACCTATTGCTGCAAGCAAAAAAAATCATTAAAGGGCATAAAGTGCTGGGGTAATTTAGCAGACCAGGCAGCATCCTGGAGAACATGGATAGGTGATGTTTCGGGGCAGAACCCTTCTTCAGTCTGATTGTGGGCGAAAGAAAGCTGGGAAAGAGGAGAGGCAAGACAAAGCATGGCAGGCAATATGAGGACACGGGTAACAGGGGCATTGACTGGCAGATGATTGCTGAAAAAAGGGAAGAGATTGGACCAGAAGGTGTGAGACAGAAGGATTGAAGAGTTGCAGATTGAGAAGCCAGAGGAAGGGATGTAGGAAGAGGAGAAGGGGAGAGATAGGTGTGAGTCCATATGGGGCGCAAGGGAGGGGGGAGAAAGGGAAAGGGGTGGAGGATAGTGGAGGGGAGGGGGGTCGTTAGCAGTTATCTATAACTGGAGAACTCAATGTGGATATATGATAATGAACCGCTCTTGATTGTTGACTATTCCGATGCTTCTTGCGACTGAGAGGAAAATAAGACTGGCTTGTCACGATCACTGGACATAAATGACAGATAGGTGGCTTAGAGTTTAGTTTAGTTTTGTTTACTATTGTCACGTATCCTGTGGTACACTGGCATTATCCTACTTCCATTGTCTATGACAGTCACACTTTCATTGCTCAACCCTGGCCCATCTCCAAGCACGTAATGTGTAGGAAGGAATTGTAGATGCTGGTTTAAACCGAAGATAGACACAAAATGCTGGGGTAACTCAGCGGGACAGGCAGCATCTCTGGATAGAAGGAATGGGTAATGTATCGGGTCAGGACCCTTCGTCAAACATCTGAAGATGTGTCTCGACCCAAAACGTCACCCATTCCTTCTATCCAGAGATGCTGCTTGTCCTGCTGAGTTACTCCAGCATTTTGTGTCCATCTCCATTCACATTGCTCATGCTTGAGGGTCTGAACTACAGGGAGAGGTCGAGCAGGCTAGGACTTTATTCCTTGGAGCGCAGGAGAATGAGGGGTGATCGTATAGAGGTGTACAACAACATGAGATAACAACAATAGATCGGGTAAATGCGCAGAGTCTTTTGCCCAGAGTAGGAGAATCGAGAACAAGAGGACATAGGTGTAAGGTGAGGCGGGGGGAAAAGATTTAATAGGGACCAAAGAGGTACGTTTTCTACACAAAGGGTGGTAGATGTATGGAACAAGGTAGTTGAGGTAGGTACTATCAGAATGTTCAAGAGACGTTGGACATAGGACGTTCAAGAGACATTGATAGGATATGTTTAGAGAGTTCAGGGCCAAGCGTGGGCAGGTAGGACAAGTGCAGACGGGGCATGTTGGTCAGTGTGGGCAAGTTGGGCTGAAGGGACTATTTCCATGCTATATGACTCTATGACTAAGCATACCTGTTTAATATAGTGAAAGTGTAAAGTTTGACACTGGCAAATATATATGAATTTTACATAAAATAGTTTTATTTGTGTATTGCTGTAAAACTAATGGTACAAGTTTGAATTAGTTAGTGATATGACTATGAAACGTATTATGGCTTCAGGCAAGAGAGATTCAGTCTGATTGCATAATAAAAGTTACAATTGAATGCATGTGGATGATTTCATGAACAGTATCCTCTACCATGACTTTAAAGATTTGGCCATAATATAGTCATATCCGAGGTTCTGTTTGCACCTTCACCGTACACCTCACGCTGCCTCGGCAAGGCCACTAGCATAATCAAGGACGAGTCAGACTCCGGCCACTACCTCTCCTCCCCTCTCCCATCAGGCAAAAGGCATAGAAGTTTGAAAACACACACTTCCAGTTTCAGGGACAGTATCTTCTCAGCTGATATCAATTGAACCATCCTACCAATAACTAGAGATCAGTCCTGAGCTACTATCTACCTCATTGGAGACCCTCGGACTATCTTTGATCAGACTTTATTGGGTTTTACTTTACACTAAACATTATTCACGTTTTTCCCTTAATCATGTTTCTGTACACTGTGGATGGCTTGATTGGAATCATATATAGTCTTTCCGCTGACTGGTTAGCACGCGACAAAAGCTTTTCATTGTATCTTGGTACACCTGACAATAAACTAATCCTCATTCCTGGTTGGAGCCGATTGCCCCAAGTTACTATACAATAGGCTGCTGGACCTTCAATGCCTAAGGAAATGTAGCCTAAAGCCATTTTGAGGAGAATGCTCCTGAAGAAATTGTTGAATTATGTTTTTATTTCATTGGATTTCATTCTGTGCTTGTGACACTTTGAATTGAAAATTTTAGCTGCGGAAAACACAAAAGGTGGTTGCTGGAGCATTTGACTAACAGAGCGTCAAGGTACATCCGTCTGTGCTCCTTGACAGAATAACGTAAAAACTAACCCTATTCCCCGTATATCCTTTCGTTCCTGATCCCAACTCAACTGGCAGCTCAGTACCGGGGTACAAGTTGTACAGGATGGAGAGAGGTCTCCTGGAGGTGAGAGATGAGGGGAAGTTGCAATTTTTATCGGGGGAGAACATTGTGTTGATACTTGAGATATCCCTGGGGGAATCATCCAGTGAGGCTCTATGGGTGGAGAATGAGAAAGAAGAAGAGAGTGGGGGAGGGGGGGGGGGGGGGTGATCACTTTGATGGGATTGTTGTAGAGGCCCCTCAATAATGAGCGGGGATCAGAAGAGGAAATATGAAGGAAGATCCCCGATAGTTACAAGATTAGGGGCGGCACAGTGAAGCAGCGGTAGAGTCGCTGCCTTACAGCGGCGGAGACGGGGTTTGGTCCTGACTACGGGTGCTGTCTGTGCAGTATTTGCACATTCTCCATGTGACCGCGTGGGTTTTCTCCGAGTGCTCCGCTTTCTTCCCACAAAGACACACAGGTTTGTAGGTTAATTGGCTTCTGTAAATTGCATCTAGTGTGGCAGATAGAACTAGTACACAGGTGATCATTGGCAGCGCTGACTTGGTGTGCTGAAGGGCCTGTTTCCACACTGTTTTTCCAAACCAAAAACTAAAACATAAATCAAAAACTAAAAAGTGGGCAACGCTTTTTACCTGAAGCTGCTGATTCGCTGCAGAATCTTGAGCAACTTTCTCACCTGGAAGTTCAGCAAGGGCTTAACCAGCATAAATCGTCTTTTACCTCGCCCTTTTAATGACGTATGTTAAATCATTTTTACGGGGATAGGAATGCTCAGGGCAGCACTAAACTCCGATGACATTGTGACTCAAGACAGAAGAGAACAGTTTGCTTGATCGGTGTCCATCACCAGCGTCAACACGCCACCTGCACTATCCACGGCCAGGAAGGACAAGAGCGGTGCCTACCTTGGGAACAGGCTCACCCCCCGAGTTCATTGCTAGCGGTTACCCACTTAGAATTATTGTGGGAGAACCACCACCCTGAAGACTGCTGTAATTTATGACGCCTGCCCACCTTCACGTTTGCGGACTAGATAGGGATGGCCAATTAATCCTCACATCCCAGGAACACACTTAAAACAAACATATTTTTCTCAGCCTCATATTTTACTGAAGTGTTTTGGCAGAACAAAACAGCAACTTCTTCAAACAAAGCATTTGAGAAAGACGCTCGAGCTGCTGTGACCTTTCAAGTACAGAATATATTTTTTTTAAACTGGGAGATGGCCATCTGAATATTTTAATTTTTTAAATATATAAATTATAAAAATTGTAACAATCGTTTGTAATTCCATATTTACCCAGGTCACCCAGGTAGGGTGACACAGTAGAGCAGCGGTAGAGTTGCTGCCATACAGCGCCAGAGACCCTGGTTTGATCCTGTCTGCGGAGCCGTCTGTACAGAATTTGTATGTTCTCCGTATGATCGCTCGGGTTTTCTCGGGGTGCTCCAGTTTCCTCACACACTCCAAAGACGTACAGGTTTGTAGATTAATTGGCTTTGGTAAAATTGTAAATTGTCCCGAGTGTGTAGGATAGTGCTAGCGTACGGGGTGATCACTGGGCGGTGGGCCGAAGGGCCTGTTTCCGCGCTGTATCGTTAAAGTTTAAAGCTCTTCCAATCGGCATTAGTTATGACTAGAAATCATCCAAGCACCTTCAAGCATTCTAGGCTGTGAGAGGAGCGCCCGGGCACAAAGCTTGAAGGTGGCCGGGCGAGGAGAGGAACGATGGTTAACTGGACGATCCGGATGGAGGCCACGGACCTTTACAGTCAAATGCAGCTGGGACTTCGAAAATGGCACCAAAATTGGCACCTCTTGCATATAGACTGAGTGGGCTATTTCTATGCATTCTGTACTTAACAAGGGATTGTACTTATGTATGGCAATAATCTTACTGATCTGTATGCCTTCATCCGCCCCGGGCCGCAGAGTTTGAACCGGCCCGTTCGCGGAGCTCGGATTTGGCTGCGGGACTTACCATCACCCGGCGGGGGGTCCAACATCGAAAGCCTGGATCGCCTCAACGCAGAGGGAGATTAAGGAAGGATGAGATAAAGACTTTAAGACTTTTGCCTTCCATCACAGAGAGGAGGTGCCTGGTAGACTCACTGTGGTGGATGTTAAACAGTTTTCATTGTGTGTTCTGTTATTTTATGGAAGATGAAAAAATGGCTGCCGGAAGTGAGAGTGAATGCTGGCGCGACTAGCTGCCGCTCCTCTCTCTCCAAATTATGTATAATTGCTGTATTTATATGTTTGTAATTTGCTTGTTTTAACTGTAAGGTGTCCTTGATATTTCTGAAAGGCACCCATAAATAAAATGCATTATTATTATTATTATTATTATATTATTATTCACTGCACCTTGATACACGTGATAATAAAAAACCTTTGAACCATTACCCATTCGTTCCTTCTAGTTGTAGCTTCTGTCCAGCATAAGGCAGCGAAGCTTGAAAGTGCTCCCCACCACTCAGGAACAGCTTTTTCCCCTCTATTATCAGGCTTCTGAAGAGTCATTCGATAGGCTAGGGTACTGCCTGATTCACCTCTACCCCATTGCAGACATTGGACTTTTTCGACGGTACTGAAGCACTACAATGCTGAGAACTATATTCTGCACTCTGTTTCTTCCCCTTTACTTATAAATGGGAAGAAACATTGCTTATGAGTTTGATTTGATTGTATTCATGTACGGTATTATCTGATCTGTTTGGATAGCATGTAAAAAAAACTTTTCACTGTACCTCGGTACACGTGACAATAATAAATCTAAACCTAAACCATAATCAGAGCAATCTGATAAACATGCATTCACATATATCTTAGAAACGTAGTGAAAAATCAACAAAATAAACCCAATAAAGAATAAAAAATACCTGCGGGGGCTCACAGATGGATTGATTTCGTTTTTGAATCCTTTCTTAACCTCAATATTTTAAAATCTATCCCTGTATATGATTATATTTTGTTACATCTGTCAAATGCAACTCCTGCTGATTGTGCCTGAAACTTCAGGCAGAATAAGTATATTGATAAACTGTTGCAAATTTAGTTAAAGTCATCTGGTAAAATCAGAAATCATATCCGACACCAAACAATGACAACTTTTTTGTGACTGAAGCTTGGTAAAATGTCCCAAGGAAGATCACAAAAAAATTATGCATCAAAATATAATATCAAATCCATCGGGAGATAAAAGTTAAGATTGCTTTATGTAATGTCCTGTCAACATCAATGTTTACGCATTACTCCCAGATTTACAAGATGCCGTTAATTAAATAAGGTTGCAAGATACTGGCCATATTTTATATCCATAATTTCTGATTGGGCAGAAATTCTGTTAGTAACTTTGCAGAGGAAATAACATTGATGCAAGGCAATTTATTGCAATTGTTGCATTTACAGTTTATTGTTCAAGGTAAATACTTAGTTTGTGGAAATATATTAACCAAACAAGCGGGTCTCAGAATTTGCATGGCTAATTGCATAGCTTGCTTCTCTTTGCCTTCAAGATCTTGCAGGCAATCCATCCATCTTGTAGAAAGCAGGATGGGGGGCATTGTGTGTTTTCACACTTCTATACCTCTTGCCTGATGGGAGAGTGGAGAAGCGGGAGTGAGACACATCCTCGATTATGCTGGTGGCCTTTCCAAGGAAGCGTGAGGTGTAAATGGAGTCAATGGAAAGGTGGTTGGTTTGTGTGATCTTTCAGTTCCATTTGAGAGATTAGACAAGGCTTCAATTTAGACTCTTATGCAACAGACCATGCATACTGAAAGTAACATTGTGGTGCAACATACAACATGGAATTGTGACTTCAGATGCTTCCTATGTCAACACAGCTATGATAGAAATCTGAGTCTGATTTGTGGTGGTGCTGTCAGCTTCTGTAGCCTAATAAACAGCACTCAGTTGAATCTCCATGAGAGCGAAAGCCAAACAAATGCTTGGCACAACAATGAAGATGTATTTGTCATATATCTGCAGAAGGGACAGTTGTTGCACTCTGGCCAGAAGTTAAGATTAAAAGCAATTAGTGAATGAAATACCAAATAAACAAGTGAAAGAAAAAAAACTGAAGCTGATGGCGGCGAATGGAGGAGAGGATCATGTCGCCAGGACAACGAGCCTTTAAGGCTGAGATAAGACAGCGCTATTAAGAACTTTGAAACTCTGTGGTCGCCAGAAACATGGCGACTCTTTGTGCACTGTCTTGGTGAAAACACTATTTCACTCCAATCATTACACTTTTGTACTTACCTATGATATGATTTTAATGTACTGTATGCAAAACAAAACATTTCACTGTACCTAAGCACATTGGTACATGTGACAATAAAGTATCATCATTATCATTATGTTTAAGAAGGAACTGCAGTTGCTGGAAAAATCAAAAGTAGACAAAAAATGCTGGAGAAATTCAGGGGGTGGGGCAGCATCTTTGGAGAAAAGGAGTGGGCGACGTTTCGGGTCGATACCCTTCTTCAGACTGATCCTTCTTCTTCGGACTGATGAATCATTATCATTATTATCAGTTGAGGGTGGCACGGTGGGACAGCGGTAGAGTTGCTGTCTTACAGCGCCAGAGACCCGGGTTCGATCCTGACTACAGATGCTGTCTGTGTGGAGTTTGAACGTTTTCCCTGTTACCGCTTGGGTTTTCTCTGGATGCATCGGTTTCCTCCCACAGGTTTGAAGGTTAATTGGCTTCGGTAAAGATTGTAAATTGTCCCTCGTGTGTAGGATAGTGCTAATGTATGGGGATTGCCGGTCAGCGGGAATTCGGTGGGCCAAAGGGCCTGTTTTTGTGCTGTATCTTTAAACTATCATTATTATTATCCCACTTCCCAATTCCTGATCCATGGCTTTGCGAGCTACAGCACATCCAGTGGACACCAAGGTACCTTTTACATGTGCTGAATCTTCCTGCCTCTATCACTGACATACCACCACATTAGATATAAAGATTTTTCTCAGCTCCCCTCCAATCCATTGCTCAAAGAGATAAGATAAAACTGCTTGAAGAGGTGGAGGAAGGAACTCTAGAGAGAGGTAAGCCTCCAGGCTTAGGGAAGTAGCTCCATCCTATTCATCCTAAGCAGACTTCACATAACTTTATACATCACAATTAAATCACCGCTTATTTCAGAAGAAAATACCAGCAGCCTAGCCAATCATTCCTGTAAAATAAAAGATATAAAAGAATATGCTAATTTTTGAACATTAAGATGAATTAAGCCAGCAACAACATAAATTAGAGAAAGTCGTATGAAAAAAAAGCACCAGATTAACCCTTCCACATTGTCCATTAGAATAAACTATTAGAATTTTTTTTGCAGCAGCACTTTGCATCTTCTCTTGGCATTAATCTATAAGACCTGACACAGTGCCAGGCTAGTTTCTCGAGGGAATAAAAATGACACCAAGTCAAGTTTCAATTGACTTTAATTATGTTTTCTAATTGAATTTTTTTGTAGACGGGAACATTTTCAGCATGGCATAAACTTCTGACTGAACCAGCAGCTGAAAAAAATTCCAATTATGCGCACAATAGATGCAGCGAACTACTGCAATCTAACATTATATTTCTTAAAGGCCAATGTTAACAGATTCCATTGTAACTTTCAAATGATTAGATCAGATTACTTAATTGTCATATACACTAGGGTGCACGGTATTCACATGAAGCTCAAATAATGCAGAGTATACATTATAAGGATAGATAAAACAATAAATAGAACGATAAATGCAAAACAGCTGGAAATGGTGCAAAGTTTGTTGTGCAATTTGAAGTAGTGCAAAAATAATATTGAAGTGCAATAGCAGAATACACCCATTCATAGAAACATAGAAAATAGGTGCAGGAGTAGGCCATTCGGCCCTTCGAGCCAGCACCGCCATTCAATATGATCATGGCTGATCATCTAACTCAGTATCCTGTACCTGCCTTCTCTCCATACCCCCTGATCCCTTTAGCCACAAGGGCCACATCTAACTCCCTTTTAAATATAGCCAATGAACTGGCCTCAACTACCTTCTGTGGCAGAGAATTCTACAGATTCACCACTCGCTGTGGGAATTTTTTTTTCTCATCTCGGTCCTAAAAGACTTCCCCCTTATCCTTAAACTGTGACCCCTTGTTCTGGGCTTCCCCAACATCTGGAACAATCTTCCTGCATCTAGCCTGTCCAGCCCCTTAAGAATTTTGTAAGTTTCTATAAGATCCCCCCTCAATCTTCTAAATTCTAGTGAGTACAAGCCGAGTCTATCCAGTCTTTCTTCATATGAAAGTCCTGACATCCCAGGAATCAGTCTGGTGAACCTTCTCTGTACTCCCTCTAAGGCAATAATGTCTTTCCTCAGATTAGGAGACCAAAACTGTACGCAATACTCCAGGTGTGGTCTCACCAAGACCCTGTACAACTGCAGTAGAACCTCTCTGCTCCTATACTCAAATCCTTTTGCTATGAATGCTAACATACCATTCGCCTTCTTCACTGCCTGCTGCACCTGCATGCCTACTTTTAATGACTGGTGTACCATGACACCTAGGTCTCGTTGCATCTCCCCCTTTCCTAATCGGCCACCATTGAAATAATAGTCTACTTTCCTGTTTTTGCCACCAAAGTGGATAACCTCACATTTATCCACATATTCCTTCTCTCCAGAGGTGCTGCCTGTCCTGCTGAGTTGCTCCAGCATTTTGTGTCTATCTTCGGTATAAACCAGCATTTGCAGTTCCTTCCTGCACATTAAGAGTAATGGCACTTGGCAACACCTCCAGGAAGGGTTTGCTAACAAGGTGATTGGTTCAGGACTGATAGCAGTGGAACAAAAACTTCTTAAGTCAGGATATCTGGGCTTTTAAGCTCCTGTATCTTCTGCGAGAAGGTAGAAGAGAGAAAGGTGAAGGAGGACAGCCATTCCTTAGTATAATAACAGCCTTCCTGCACTGTGAAGATGGACTGGATGGAAGGAATGGGTGTATTCTGCTATTCAATATTATTTTTGCACTACTGGACTGGGCTGACAAAGGAGTTCTAATTGACAAGGTAATTCAGAGTTAAATATAGTGCAAGAGAGATAGCATTCTCATTCAATCTATTTTTTCTGTATGCAAATTGCAAGTGGGCTAGATTGTCCAGAAGCCGGGAATCAATGTAGACCAATACCAGTCTTTAAAAGTTCATCATAACAGTCAATAGAGTATGCAGGAAGGACCTACAGATGCTGGTTTACACCGAGATAGACACAACGGGTAACTCAGCGGGTCAGGCAGCATCTCTGGAGACAAGGAATAGGATTTCAAGTAACACTTGCATCTCGCCTCTCTCTGTCCCTCTCCCACACTAGTTATCCTGCTAGTTGCACTGTTCATATCCCTTCATTATCAACTCTTCCACAGCCAACAATGGACCATTATGGGCGCCACCTTTCCTGGGTCATCGGTGTTAGCTCTGATTTGTTCTGTTCCTTTTTGCTCCTCTCATTTCCCTCTCCCCTGACTCTCACTCTGAAGAAGGGTCTTGACCCAAAACGTCACCTATTCCGTTTCTCCGGAGATGCTGCCTGACCCTCTGAGTTACTCCAGCATCTTGCGTCTATATTCATTATAGTCAATGTTAGCTATTGGGCGGTTGTTGTGAGGTTTACTTGATTGTCATGGTACACCAGTCATTGAAAGTAGGCATGCAGGTGCAGCAGGCAGTGAAGAAAGCGAATGGTATGTTAGCTTTCATAGCAAAAGGATTTGAGTATAGGAGCAGGGAGGTTCTATTGCAGTTGTACAGGGTCTTGGTGAGACCACACCTGGAGTATTGCGTACAGTTTTGGTCTCCAAATCTGAGGAAGGACATTATTGCCATAGAGGGAGTGCAGAGAAGGTTCACCAGACTGATTCCTGGGATGTCAGGACTGTCTTATGAAGAAAGGCTGGATAGGCTTGGTTTATACTCTCTAGAATTTAGGAGATTGAGAGGGGATCTTATAGAAACTTACAAAATTCTTACGGGGTTGGACAGGCTGGATGCAGGAAGATTGTTCCCGATGTTGGGGAAGTCCAGGACAAGGGGTCACAGCTTAAGGATAAGGGGGAAATCCTTTAAAACCGAGATGAGAAAAACTTTTTTCACACAGAGAGTGGTGAATCTCTGGAACTCTCTGCCACAGAGGGTAGTTGAGGCCAGTTCATTGGCTATATTTAAGAGGGAGTTAGATGTGGCCCTTGTGGCTAAGGGGATCAGAGGGTATGGAGAGAAGGCAGGTACGGGATACTGAGTTGGATGATCAGCCATGATCATATTGAATGGCGGTGCGGGCTCGAAGGGCCGAATGGCCTACTCCTGCACCTAATTTCTATGTTTCTATTGATATTGATAATGAATCAGGGCATGCTGTCTCAAGAGAGTTGTCGACCAAATATAATTCATCCAAAGCTATCTTGGCATTGGCTTGGGCTGGTGCATAGATCGCCAACAAGACACTCGAGGTGAACTCCCTCGGTGAATAAAAGCAAGGTCATTTTATGATCTGGGATTCCAGGTTAAGGGAACTAAGAGCATCACATCAGTGCACCATGAAGCATTGATCATAAAGCAGATGGTAATGCCTTCCCCTTGCCCACCACCACTGTCATGCCAGTCTCTCAATCCTCCAGTCATTGCCTAATGTCCAAGCTTCTCCTGATTCCCATGCCATTTTTGCTAAACATATCCAACAGGCTGCATAATATTCTCCAAAATAAACAACAGATCTGGAGTAACGCAACTGGTCAGGCAGCATCTTAGGCAGCATCTCAGGCAACATCAGACACGTTTCAGCTTGGGACCCTTCCTCAGACTGGTTGCAGTTGTAGTGGGCAGGAGGGAGGGAAGCTAGAAGAGAGGTGGGGACAAAGTATTGCAAAGAATAGATAGATGCAGGTGAGGGGGAATTTTGATCAGCAGTTGGTTCGACACAGGCCAGAGACGAAGAGAAGACAAAAGGCTGTGAACCAAAGAGAGAAGAGGCATGAAATGTGAAGTCCTACCACTGACATCTCATCCCCTGGTTTCACATTTCACACTTCTTCTCTCCTTATCTCACAGACTTTTGTTTTTTTTTCCTATCTGTTTCCACCCATCACTTGCCTGGCTTTCTCTCGGCACTTCAATCAGTCGACCCGAAATATCACCTAGTCATGCCCTCCAGAGATGCTGCCTGACCTGCTGAGTTACTCCAGTAGTATTTGTCTTTTTAAAAAAAAACATCTACCATTCCCCTTGTTTCTACATACAGGCTGAAATGGTTTGCTATTTTATCCTAAAAATCAGATGATACCTCCTTTATAGAGTTGAGTTTTACAAGCAATGTAGTAACCAGTTTCCAGAAATCAGTGAATCTCTCATTTTTCTCATTTTTCTTCATCTGCTCCTATAATTTACATGAGGTATTTAAATACTGAGCTGACACATCAACATTTCTGGGCAGATCAAGGTTTTATTGCAGTAATTAAAAACAGGGTATTTCCATATTGTAACAAATTCTGTGTGATAAAACTTTCCAATTGGGATGTTATTAAAATATCCTGCAAATGCATTTGCCACCTGCACTGAGAGCAGTTGATGTCAAACTTGAATTGCACTCAACTCTATTTAAACGGTTGTCTGATAAGTGAGCATTTCACTCAAGTGATTAGAAATTAAAATTCTCAAGTAATTTAAATGAATATTTTTGGTCTGGGAAAAGTATGTGCATTGCATTAAAGGAATACATATATTTTTGAAAACGGACCTTTTAGGTTATTTGATAAAAAATTGGCATTTCGGCTGTTATTATAATTGCAGGTCAAGTAAACACATCATGTTGTACAGTTATTTGGCCAGAGGAGTTTTTTTTTAATAAAGTTTAGTTTTTCCAGCATTTTCTGTTCTTATTTCAGATTTCCAGCATCTGCAATAATTTGGTTTTATTTTTCGAGTTCCTTTAATTCAAGCAAAGTAATTATAGAAGGGACTCGACCCAAAGAAGGACTCGACCCGAAACGTTACCCATTCCTTCTCTCCAGAGATGCTGCCTGTCCTGCTGAGTTACCCTAGCATTTTGTTTTTTTTCTTGTAAATCAACATCTGCAGTTCCTTGTTTTGAAAGATTATAGAATTTACCTTTACAAGTTAAATCCCTCTGAAAGAACCTACTTTGCTTTTTTTCTTTCTGTTAGATTACTCTGCTCCGTGTACTACCCTCCTTCCTTCCTGTCTAGCTTCCAGTTTTTAAATCCTGCCACTGAGTATGGATTTTAATTTGTAAAATAGTTCCTTCTCAGTGTTGTAGAGTGCTGCAGCATGGAAACAAGCCCTTCGACCCATTGAATCCACACCGACCATAAAGCAAAGATTTATAGTAATCCCATTATTAATTTTCCCCACATTCCCATCAACCTAACCTCCACCCCACATATCTACAGGATGTGGGCGGAAACTGAAACACTTGGAGAAAATGCACCTGCTCTTTGAGAGAACATGCAAACTCCACACAGACAGCGCCCAAAGTCGGGATTGAGCCAGGTTCCTGGACTTTGAAGCTGTAGCAGATCAGCTACAGAAGGATTTTACCTGGAAATTTTTCACTTAAAATTTAGAAAATTTAAAAAAAGAAGCTTCAAAGGCTGAATGAAGAAAGAGGGAACTGCAGATGTTAGTAAATAAAAGAAGACACAAAGTGTTGGAGTAACTCAGCGGGTCAGGCAGCATCTCTGCAGAACATGGATAGGTGACGTTTTGGGTCAGGACCTTTCTTAAGACTGATTGCAGTAGTGGGGGAGACACCTGGAAAAGAGGTGGGGGGTTGGGACAAATATGGCAAGTTAAAGGATCCCGAGAAGGGTCCCTTTTGGAAACGTCACCTAGTCACGTTCTCCACAGATGCTACCTAATCCGCTGAGTTACACCAGCATATTGCGTAATCTTTAATGGCTATTTGAATCTTTGCGCACATGTGTACAATGTGTACTAATCTGAAAATGAACTACTTTAAACTCGGCCCCGTAGAGTTGCTGCACACCACAACGTTCCTGTCATGGATAGTGGAAGCGATGATGTTCACATTCTTTGGCAGAAAGCTTTTGCTTTACAACAAGCTTTGCAGATCTTGGCTGCGGGCCAACAGTCAAACACTTCAGCTGAGAAAATGTGAAAATTTTGAGGTCTGACATGACAATGTGGAGATCGTGTAAAGCTTTGCTTCTGCCAAGCTGTCAGCGAAACAAAAGGCTCGACTAATGCACGGTGTGGCCCCATGATGCCAACGTGTGTTTCTGTGCAGATTTGTAAATTCACCCAAGTGTTTTGCCTAAGTCCGTTAACATGGATTTATCTTGAAGTGGCTGGTGGTCAAAAGGTTATCAAATAAGAGAAATTGCTGAGTTGCAAGATTGTTATTTGCTGTCATTCTTATCTTGTTATTCCTTAATAAAAACAGAAGTAGCTTGAAGTTGCGCTATTCCACAAGCTGGAGGCTGCGGAAGAATTAATTTGACACGCAAACTACAGGAATTTATTGTAATATTAGAGAACTGAAGGTACTTTCAACTGTAAATGTTTCAGGACTGACCACATACATTCGCACGTGCACACCGGCGGTGTTTAGAATAGCTGCACACTCACTGGGATACAGGTGTCATGAGGAGTGAATGCAAGTCACTGGTTCAACCTAAACTTGTTGTGGAAGGGTAAGGATGCTCCAGAAAAATGTGTTTGCTCACGACGGTTGTTAGATTCAATCCCATACCTGCATTACTTGGAATCATAGAGTCACACAGTGTGGAAACAGGCCCTTCGGCCCAAACTGCCATGCCGGCCATCTACTCGTCCCACCTGCCTGTGTTGGGCCCATATGGCTCTAAATCAGTCCTATCAATGTACCTGTCTAAATGTTTCTTAAACATTGTGATGTACTTGCTTTAACTACTTCCTCCAGCAGCTCATTCCATATGTCCACCACCCTTTGTGTGAAAAAGTTACCTCTCAGGTTTCTATTAAACTAAAACTGAGAGTATGTGAGGCAGATTATTAGTTAATTGTCATGCAGTGGAAAGTTGAGGACCAATACCTTCTCCTGAAAAAAGACGCTAAGTGCTGAAGTAACTCAGTAGGCAGGCAGCATCTCTGGAGAACATGGATAGGTGATGTTTCGTGTCGGGACAGCTGGGCAAGTGGGCTGAGCAACGGCTAAGGGTGATTAATGTAGATAAATGCAAGGTGTTACATTTTTGGTAGTCAAACCAAGGCAGGACCTTCACAGTGAACGGTAGGGCTCTGCGGAGCGCTGTCTAGCAAAAGGATCTTGGAGTACAGGTATAAGTTCCCTAAACGTGGCTTCACAGGTAGATAGGGTGGTAAAGAAGGCATTTGGTACATTGGCCTTCAACAGTCAGGGTATAAAGTATAGAAAGGGAACATTTTTGTACAGTTTCTTTGTAGTTTTTTTTGTACAGTTGTACAAGATGTTGGTGAGGCCACATTTGGGGTATTGTGTTCAGTTTTGGTCACCTTGCTATAAGATGGAAATTGTCAGGATTCGAGAACCTGAGCTCCCTGAGAACAGGGAGAAGTTGAGCAGTCTTGAACTCTATTCCTTGTAATGCAGGAGGATGAAGGGTGATCTTATAGTGTGCAACATCATGAGAGGAATAGTTGAGGTAAAAGCACAGTCAATTGCCCAGTGCAGGTGAATCGAGAACCAGAGGACATGGGTTTAAGGTGAGGGGGAGAAAGATTTAAGAGGAATTTGAGGGGCACATTTTTTACACCGAGGATGCTAGGTGTATGGAATGAGCTGTGGAGGAGGTAGTTGAAGTGAGTACTATCGCAATGTTTAAGAAACATTTTGGAAAGGATAGGATAGATTTAGATGGATATGGGCCAAATGCAGGCAGGTGGGACTAGTGTAGATGGGACATGTTAGTCGGTGTGGGCAAGTTGGGCCGAAGAGCTTGTTTCCACGCTGTAAGACTATGACAGTGGGCATAGGTGTCAATCTCACTGAGTGTTACAGCATTGCTCATGCAGGCAAGTGGACATCACGATCCAAAATGTAACTTGCCAGTTTGGAATTTTCATCAAGATACAATTGTTGCTGCTTTGTTGGTTAGTTCTGCTCTGATGCATCTACAGTATATTAAATATTTGTTCATTTTAAGACAAGATGGCGTCTGGTACCACAGGCTTTGCTGCCTCTAGTGTTCTCAGACATGTCTTAATAGCTCATCATCAATCAAATTTGTGAGTATCATTTGTTCTCTGGCAGGAGATTGTTTTATAAATACTGAAAATATGAAATACATATCAATGCTTAACTGCTTAAATTGCCTCCAAAAATCTATCGCCCCTCCTTCAAGACAAATCACAAAACATTCAATGGTTCATCATTATCACAAACGTACAGTGACATTTTTTTGGCATATAGTTCTGTAAAGTATTGCCATACCCAAGCACAGTCCCTGATTAATACAAGAAGTAGTCCACTATGACTGCATGCAAGTCATCATGTTTTGGCGCCATTTTAAAGCCCAGTCCAGACCTTGTTCTCCAACTTCTGGACCAATTCAGGCGAGCCCCAGGCTGCTGCAGGGCCTCCAGCTGTCACCTCCCTCCTGATCGTTCAGTGAACCGTCATCCCTTTCCTCACCCGGCCTCCCAAAGCCGACCTTGAGGGCGTGGAAAGTAAGATCCGGGTTCACTCTCTTACCAGCCCTTGCTCTTTGCTCTGCCATCTCCGGCTCCCTCCACCCTCTCTCCGATCCTCAGGGGACGAGCACGGGCCGGCTAGGCGCATTGCTGCTACAGACCCAGGCCTATTGGACATGCCTTCTGGCCTCCTTGTTCAAACTTGTGGTCAATATCGTAACACCCCATGTGGCTCAGTGTCAAATTTGACAACACTGCAATGAAGTGGCTTTGGGTCGATTAACCATAGAAGAGGCGCTATAAGCCTGCTGGTTCTTGTCAAAATGATCATGCACAGAGAGGTGATAGCTATATAGATTTTACACACACTTGCCACTGTTTAACTGCAAAATTCTTTGACTGTGGGCTCAAAATTATTCTTGAATAGTTGGTATGCCAGAAATGCCTGCTAAATAAATGTTTTACAAATAGAGACCCATCATTTATTTCAATTGATTTCCAAAACTAACTTTCTCCATTTGAACAGATTTCACTCAAAGGGAATTTTTTGTTTAACATGTATTTTGGATCCCACACTTTGTGTATTTTCACGGCATCAGAGATACTGATGGACAATTTAAGTCACGCAAAGCACAAAACTACAGTGTTTTCCCCTGGATCAAAAGACCCTTCAGCAGCAAAAGGAGAAAGAAGCTCTCAAATCAAAGGTAGCAATCCATAATATTCCTCACTGTTCATCTATATATGGTGGAAACACAATGGGTGCAGTATTCATGGAATTTAATGTAAACATAGAAACATAAAAATTAGGTGCAGGAGTAGGCCATTCGGCCCTTCGAGCCTGCACCGCCATTCAATATGATCATGGCTGATCATCCAACTCAGTATCCCGTACCTGCCTTCTCTCCATACCCTCTGATCCCCTTAGCCACAAGGGCCGCATCTAACTCCCTCAGTAGATGCATCAGAGCAGATAAAAAGGAAGAATGTAGAATGTAGATGCATCAGAGCAGATAAAAAGGAAGAATGTAGAAACAAGGAACTGCAGATGCTGATTTAAAAAAAGGATACAAAGTGCTGGAGTAACTCAGTGGGTCAGGCGGCATCCCTGGAGAACATGGATATGTGGCGTTTCAGGTCGGGACCCTTCTTCAGTCTGAGGAAGGGTCCCGACCCAAAGCATCACCTTCCATGTTCTCCTGAGATGCTGTCTGACTCGATGAGTAACTTCAGCACTTTGTGTTCTTTGTTTTAAGATAAAAAGGCACGCGGCTCGTGTGGGTAGATGACAATGGGTGAATGACTGTGGGCACCACAATAAGCCTGATCTGCAGCTCAACTAACTGGAGTCACTGGATTGAGACCAGAAGCAGATTCCTGAGGTTTCAATCTATTTCATAAAGGTTCAGAGGAATCTTTGCACAATAACTCCAGCAACATTGACCACGTACACTATTTACCACTCACATCCCCAAGCAATGGGTCATCTAGATATTATTACAGTGACTCTTTATGGTGTGCAACTTTAGACTTCACAGATACTGCGTGGAAACAGGCCCTTCGGCCCACCGAGCTCGCGCCGACCAGCGCTAACCTCGTACACTGGCACTATCTTACACACTAGGAACAATTTACAATTAACAGAAGCCAATTAACCAACACTCTTTGTAGAGTGGGTGCAAAAAGGAGCAGCTGGTCATAGGGAGAACGTACAAACTCCATACAAACAGCAGCCGTAGTCAGGATCAAACCCGGGTCTCTGGCGCAGTGAGGCAGCAACTCTACCTCTGCGCCACTGTGCGTCCCTTGGTTATTGTGTTTCTGATGTTTCTTTGGGACATCCAGTTCATGCAAACATTTCTTTTGTAGTCCTGGCCTGTTGAGCGAAAGTGCTATAAATGAATCAGTTTTATCTAATTCACGTCCACAGGGACCAAACGGTGGCACCAGCTCTCTGGATAGTTATAGTTTTAGACACATGATATCTCAAGCAATTTACATCGATGATACACAAAGCCAGAAATGTTATATTAGGTTAAGTGTAAAGCGTCAGTTCAATGAGGAAAAATTTGCCTGCAAATAATATGAGCAAACCCCCTGTCTTCTCCACATCCCGTCTGACCCATCCCATCCAAGGTCACTTACAATAAGTGCTACTTGTTTCTTTGCTGAATCGTAATTGCGAATTATGAAAAAAAATCAATAAATATCAACCATTCAAATAACTTACTATTTTTATCCAGACATATTTACTTCACAAGCAAATCCATACACTTTCTGGTTCGATAGTAAGGTGCAAATCTTTTGTTGTAGTGTTAGAGGTTTTGTCAGCATTCCTTCCTGCTCTGCATAAAGGACAAGGCAGGATTTTTGGATATGGAGTTGAAATATCCTTAGCAACAGCTGAGAAGGGCAATATCAAAGCCACACGTAGTGTGAAAGGGTAATAATTTTGAAGCAATTGAATTAATAGAGCACAAATGTAGACATTTGGCTTGATTTTCTAACAAAATGCAAGACAGTACAACGTCCAAATGAGGTAAAGTGGAGCGTGGTTTGGAGGCTTGCATCAGTATATTATACTGCCTCAGAAGTATATCTCAAGTAAAAACTGAATGGGCTCATGTCAGGATGGAGAAGTCAATTGTAATATCCACCCTCACCTCTCTACCATCGTCTTTCTCAACAACCTCAAACTTTTTTGTCAGCTAACTATTCCCAATTCTGATTAAAGGTCAGCAATCCAAAGCAATCAGTCTGAAGAAGGGTTCCGATGCGAAACGTCTCCTATACTTTATTGCCACATGTGACAAGGCACAGTGAAATTCTTTGCTTGCATACCCAAGGTATGCAAATAGTGGCTGCCTATGGCGCTGACAAAGTTACAAAGTACATCCTTTGTTCTCTCCCCCCGCCCCCCCCCCCCCTCACGGCAGTCCCCCCACGCCGGGTACTCCATTGATCTACTCCTCCCCCCTCTCCCCCCACGGCAGACCCCCCACGCCGGTCCTGTCTATCCATGTTTTCTAGAAATACTGCCTGAGCTCCAGCACTTCCTGTTCTAATCTGAAGCACAAACTGTTTCTCTCCACAGTTGCTGGTTGCCATTTTAAGTATTTCCAGATTTTTTTGTTATTATTTCAGATTCTCTGTATTCAAATCTTGCACCAAAGGTAATCAGATGAAAATGTGATTCCGTTTCAGATTGAGGTCCAAAACTGGGTCTGGGACTTTTCCCAATGGTAGGGGAGTATTAAAGGAGAAGGCACCCAGTGGTTTAAGGTGAGAGAGGAATGATTTAAAGGGGAGGGTGGTATGTATATGAAACAGATATATGGGCAGGAATGTTTTGGAGGAAAATGGCCAAGTTTGGACAAATGGGAATGCCTCAGTAGGGGAATTGAGAACCAGACGACAAAGGTTTAAGGTGAGGGGAGCACGATGTAATAGGAACCTGAAGGGCAACTTTTCTACACAACGGGTGGTATGGAAATGGAGCGAGCTGCAGGAGGGGGTAGTTGAGGCAGGTATTATCAAAATATTTAAGAAACATTTCGACAGGTACATGGATAGGATAGGTTCTGAGGGATATAGGAAATGCAGGCATGTGGTGCTAGTGTAGATGGGGCATGTTGATCATCAGCATGGGCAAGTTGGGCTGAATGGGTGTTTCCATGCTGTATGACTCTCAGGTAGGCAGCTGAATGACTTTCTTTCCAGTTTCCATTGCATTTTGCTTTTGTGATATGTATAAATGCAGATCAGATACTTGATCTGCATACTTCAGTGTTGCTCCATACAATGAATTTATTCTTTGGTCTGTAAGTAAGCCATCACAAGCATTTTGAATCAAATTGCTTGCGATTTTTATTTTTTGAAAAAAGCTTTTAACATGAAACTAAATATAACACCATTCGGGTTCAAAAACTGATGGGGTCAACACAGATCAACTTCCTTTTATGAAAAGCCATATTAAATGCCTTCCAAGACACTTAACACTCCATCACACTAAAGCAACACAATTAATAAAGACAAGATCAATGCTCATAATCCACTTTGGTCCTCCTCCTTAATAATAAATGGTGACAATCATTTCAGAAATATATTTCCCCTCCAAAAGGAAAAAAAAAATCACCTACATTCCTCTTTGTGATGTAAAACATCTGAAAGTGCGGTGCACAGTTGGGAATTAGTGAAATCGATAACTATTGCGAAGCCGGAAGAAAAACATCATATAATTTACTGAATATTGAAACGCTGTCATAAAGAAGTGGTCACTCGATTACCCGTGTGCATATTGTTCAAAAGCCATGGAAGCTGCAGCAGATTTCTACCTCCCAGGACAGGGACTTGTCAAATGCAAGTTAGAGGCCTGACTATAAAGTAGGGAAGTCTGAATGGTTTTGCCCCCTGTGGCCAACATTGTGTTGACAGTATTTGATTTAGTGTTTGAAATGTATTTCATATGCCATCCAGCAAGAGAATAGAGAAGATATGCAGAAACAAAAAAAAAACAAGATCAGGAACATTAGAACTTCATCTTTTTGTCACTGAGGGACATTGCATCTGTGCGTGGCCCAGGATTGTAAAATGAAAAATATATCAGAACAAACTGCTTCGAAACACTCACAACATTTATAACAAGAATTTTCAGAAATCATAAAAAATGAGCCCTTAAAAATAACAAATGAACTTCGAATTGCCTCGCTTCAGAGAACTCCCATATGTTTTTAGGTCTGCTCAGATGCACAGCTTCTGTGGATTAATAGAAATCGTGCGATGCTTTTCTTTCCCATTGAGATCTGAACTAAATCAAGGCTGAAAGCTTTGGGAAGATGGATTCAAATGGAAATAATCATGTCAAAATCAAAATATAAATGAATACTGCGATGGAAGTATGTAAATGCTTCCCCTCAATTTTACCTTCAAATGGTTGCATTGCTTCCCCCCTCCCAACCCCCGATCCCCCTCTTCACTCTCTCCCTCAGTTTTATTCTAGGCAGTCACTGGGAACTTCATGCTAGATTTCTATACATGTAAAACAAAGCAAACACAACAGCTGGAAGAGTGGATGTGTCTTAAGTCCGACCTAGTTAGGAAATAGGGTCTCTGAAGAAGGGTCTCGATCCGAAACGTCACCCATTCCTTGTCTCCAGAAATGCTGTCTGTCCTGCTGTCCAGCATTTTGTGTCTACCTTCTATTTACGAAAGCATCAGCGATCGCTATCTTTCTCGCCAGCCATCTCATTCAGCAATCGTAGCACCACTGATGCCACCCGTTTTCTGGTTATGAATCAGTAATTGTATTAAACCATTAGAATAATAATAATTCACACCATAGATTAAATTACCACTTAATGTCTGATCCGCAGGAGCGTCATATGATTTTCAGATTTTTAAGGCGAGATAAAGCAGGAGAAAACATCAGGAAAATTAAATGCAGTTTTGGGTGACTGTTTTGTAGAACAAATCCATGCAGTCAGCAACTCATAGTCATAGAGTCAACTATACAGTGTAGAAACAGGCTCTTCAGCCCAACTTGCGCACACCGACCAATATGTCCCATCTACACTCGTCCAACTTGCTTATATCCCTCTAAACCTATTCTATCCATGTACCTGATTTCTTCTAAAATGTTGCAATAGTCCCTGACTCAAATACCTCCTCCAGCAGCTCGTTCCATATACCACCGCCCATTGCGTGAAAATGTTACCCCTCAGATTCCTATAAAATCTTTTCCTACTTCACAAACCTATGGTTCTCGGATCCACCACTCTAGACTAAAAGTGTGAATCTGAGTTCTAACTGCCTGTCACGATAATTTTTTTTTCCATTCCCACCCTGTCTCACTGACTTCACCTCCTGCTCTGTTCCAACAAAGTTCAATCTAAACTCTGCAATTATTTCAACTTTTAATTGTGCTGGAGTAACTCAGCGGATCAGGCAACATCTCTGGAGAACATGGACTGAGTGACGTTTCTGGTTGGGACCCTTCTTCAGACCTAAACTTGTTGTGGAAGGGTGAATGGTTTCAAGGTTTAATTCTCTCCACATTCAAACATAAATTCTGACAAGGATCAGTCCAACTGCTCGGTCAAACTGCCCCAACTGTGTCACAGAGTCATGCAGTGTCATTGAGTGATGCAGTGTGGAAACAGGCCCTTCAGCCCAACTTGCCCACACCGGCCAACATGTCCCAACTACAATAGTTCCATCTACCTGTGTTTGGTCCATATCCTTCCAAATCTGTCCTATCCATGTACCTGTCTATCTGTTTCTTAAACGTTGGGATCGTCCCAACCTCAACTACCTCCTCTGGCAACTTTTTCCATACACCCACCACCCTTTGTGTGAAAAAGTTACCCCTCAGATTCCTATTAAATCTTTTCCCCTTCACCTTAAAAATGTCAACGTATTGTCAATGTACGCAAAACCCCACAATAGCCTGACCTGCTACGGGCTAGTTTTCAACTTCAGGGAGCATAGCGGATCACAGGTCCCAATCAGCATCAATGAGTCCTGGTGGAAATGGCTGAGAGCTTCAAGTTCCTTGGTGCAAATATCACCAACGATCTGTCGTGAACCAACCACATTGAAGCAACAGCCGAGAAGGCACATCAACGCCTCTACTTCCTCAGGACATTGAGGAAATTCAGCATGTCCCCAATGACTGACAAACTTCTACAGATAAACCGCAGAAAGCACACTGTCAGGTGGTATCACAGCTTTGTTTGGGAACAGCTCTGCCCAAGACCGCAAGAAATTGCAGAGTTGTGGGCTTAGCCCAGTCCATCACACAGGCCAGAATCCCCACCAGTGACTCCATCTCTACTTCAAGCTGCCTCAGAAAAGCAGCCAACACGATCGAAGGTTTGTCCCACCCCAGTCATAGAGTCATGGAGTCATAGAGTGATACAGTGTGGAAACCAGCCCTTTGGCCCAACTTGCCCACACCGGACAACAGTCATTCCTTCTTCTCCCCGATCCTGTAGGGCAGAAGATACAGAAGCTTGAAAGCGCGTATAACCAGACGCAGGAACAGCTTCTTACTCTCTGCTATAAGATGGTCCTTCCATAAGTGAGGGTACTGTTCGATTCACCTCTACCCCATTGCGGATATTGAACTTTATCGCTGGAACTCATGCACTACAATGCTGAGAAGTATATTCTTCTCTGTAGCCTCCTTCTTGTTTTATCTATTGTGTTTGAGAATGGCATGCTTGTATTCATGTATAACATTACTTTAGTTTAGTTTAGAGATCCACCATTTAAACAAGCCTTTCAGCCCACCGAGTCCACGCGGACCAATAACCACCAGTACACTAGTTCTATCTTACACACAAGGGACAATTTAAAGAACCCAATTAACCTACAAATCTGCGCATCTTTGGAAAGTGGGATGAAACCAGAGCACCTGAAGAAAACCCACGTGGTCCACATGCAGGCAGCACCAGTCAGGATTTAACCTGGATCTCTGGCGCTGTGAGGGGGCTGTCCCACTTGGGCGACCTAATCTGCGAGTTTAGAAGAATATCTTCGACCTTCAAACTCGCAGCATGGTCGACACGAGTACCTAGGATGTCCTATGAGGTCGCTGGAATTCTCCTTCATGCTTGAGGGAAGTTCCTGAATACCTGTGGCCTCAGCTAGGTCGCGGAAAAATTTCCAGCATGTTGAAAAATTTTGCTCTCTGTCTCTCCCCCTCTCTCTCCCCTCTCTCTCTCTCTCTCTCCCCTCCCTCTCTCTCTCCCCCCCCTCTCTCTCCCCCACCCCCCTGCCCCCCCCCACCCTCCCTCCCCTAAACCCCCTTCCCCCCTCCCCTCCAGCCCTCCCCTACCCCCTTCCCTCCACCCCCTCCCCCTCCCTTCCCCCCCCACCTCTCCCACCTTTCCTTCCCCCCCTCTCTCCCTCTTTCTCCCCCTCTCTCTCCTCCCCCCTCTCTCTCCTCCCATCTATCTCACCCCTGCTCCCCCACCCTCCCCCCCTCATAATCCTTCTACTCCTCCCCTCCAGCCCCCTCTCCCTCTGTCTCCTGCCCTTCTGTCTCTGCCCCTTTCTCTCTGTCTCTCCCTATTTTCTCTCTGCCCTCACTCTCTTACCCCCCCCCCTCTCTAGACGTGCCTGCGAGTTGGGGGCTATGCGTCAGTGGATAGGGCAGTTATGGGGTAAAAGGAGCAAATTAATAATATTAATATATCAAGGGGGGTAGTTAGCATGTGTGCGGGGGGGGAGTAGTTAGTGTGTGTGATGCTGCATGCCGCCCCCCCAGCCCCCCCTCCCCCGCAACCACATGTTGGGGAACAGACCCAATGGGTCTGCACTTGGCCTAGTATCTATTAAAACTGTGTGTGTGTGTGTGTGTGTGTGTGTGTGTGTGTGTGTGTGTGTGTGTGTGTGTGTGTGTGTGTGTGTGTGTGTGTGTGTGTGTGTGTGTGTGTGTGTGTGTGTGCGTGTGTATGTCATTTTGCTTTTGAAACGTATTTTCTCGAAAACCAGACACAAATACGCTGAGATTTTTACATATTTCGGTGGTGATTTAACTTACGATTTCGGAAATTGACTCCTCCCTAAATTTGATCAATTATTTCCCCAGATTTTTAATAAAGTTGTTCACAAAACGGACTTTTTGTTAAAAATCAAACTGTTGCGGCAGCTATGGCAGCTGCGGACGTCACAATGCCCTTGCTCGCGGCACCGCCCCACCCCCCTCCCGCACTCTCGGTTAAAGCAGATGCTCTCAACGCGCAGGCGCACTTTCCACCACCCTTCCCACTCCCCCCCCCTCAGTCATTGTTTCGCTTCCCGCTGTGCTGCGGACAAAAAATCCAGAGGGAGTAATAGCCGCCAGGGCCACCTTCTCATCGCGTGCCCCGCGCGACGATAACGGCTGCTGCCACCCGGCTCTCCTCCACTTCCACCCTTGGTCTAGTATTTCTTAAAAGTACTTCTTAAAGTCCACTCCTTCTCCCCCCTTCTCCCCCCTTCTCCCACCCCCACCCCCTCCGCGCTCGCTAAAGGACTTACTGTTACTGTGCAGCCGTTTTACCTTCCTCTTCATCGCGGGAGTGAATTTCAGATGGTGCTCCCCCGCTTTCCCTGGCCCCCGCCTTTGCGATATGTTTGTGTGTGTGTGTGTGTGTGTGTGTGTGTGTGTGTGTGTGTGTGTGTGTGTGTGTGCGTGCATGCGTGCGTGCGTGCGTGCGTGCGTGTGTGTGGTCGGTCGATCCGGCTCGCGGTTTCAACGCGGACAGGCGAGAGCCTTCGAGCTTGAATGTCGAAGACACTCTTTTGAACTCGCGGATTAGGGCGCCCAAGTGGGACAGCCCCTAAAGGCAGCAACTCTACCGCTGTGCCATTGGTGCCGCCCCAATCTGATCAGACTGGATAGCATACAAAACACAGCTTTTCACAGTAGCGTCAGTACATGTGACAATAATAAACCTAAACTTCAACAGAGATGGAGTGGAAACAAGTCATTCTTGTCAGCAGGGACTGCTTAAGACGAAGAAGGTTACCCATTGACAACTCATTCAGACACCTATTCTTCATGTCCAGGCTATGACAGTGTCTGTTTATTGAATTGCTTTATGACTGATGTTATATTCAGTCAGTGCTCCTGATATAATAATGATTGCTGAAAAGCATTGATACTTTTTAACCTTCGAACAGTTTATCATGGCAATCTGGAGTACTTCTTTTGTCAGTTGGGGAACAGTCCAGTGATTTTACTAATAAGTTATAGATAAGTCACAAATAAAGAATTGCTTACACTTTTCTTTACATCCAAGCCGCAGATTGTAATTTGCTGAGGGACCAAAGCTTCCAGATTTGTTTTTCTAAAAATAAACTTTATTTCAGAATAATAAAAAAATATATACAAAGCCTTACATTCATCATTCATTAGTGCCATATTCGGAAGTGTTTACAAACAATCCTTATACAAAGCATCTTTGCCACTCATGTGGCCCCCTCGGGTGATATCCCTTCACTTGTCTGAGGGGCATCTCCACCAGACCCTAGACTGTGATCCTCCCCCACAGAGCATTGGTCTTTACTAATATGTTAGATGTGAGATATGACAGAAAAAAAGGGCCTGGCCCACTTGCATGCGATTGAGCATGCAACCGGAACTGGGGGTCGCGCTAAATTCGCGCGTGACGTCATTTATGTCATGCTTACAAATCAGCTGGGTTGGAGGCGGGTCGACTGAATTTGGCCATCGCACGGCGTCGGGCGGTGACATCATCACGCAACGCCATGCGCTAAGCGTACGCCGTCAAGACGCTGCGTACGCCGTCAAGATTCTGCGTACGACCGCTATACACCTGCGTGCGTACGTGGGCTGACAGGCCGTTGGAGCGAGAAGATTTCGGTCACTGCAAGAATTTCGGAGCCCCGCGCGATGTCAGGACCAGCCCCGCACAACTCCATACCCCTCCGCGCTTCTAAGTGGGACCGGCCCCGCACGGCCATATGGTGCCCATACGCCTTAAGCGACCACGAGGTTGCGTAATTTATTTACCAATTCATTTAAGTAATCAGGAAGAGCAACAGCGGTTTTGTCTGTCAAATAAGTATCGGGCCAATCCGTACATTTAGTTAGGACTTCACTCTCACTTAACAGTGAGCAAATAAGGGTTGGGAAATACAGCAGAGAGTGAATTTTAAGCAGGAATTAAATATCTGATTATATGATTTGCTCGTACTCTGTAATAAGAAAATGATGTGACATCACCCTGGGGGCAAGGAATACTGTAGCAGAAGAAATATCAAACATCGGAAACATTCAGCTATTAAATGAAGGAGAAAATAAGCCATCCGGTTAAAAAGGAAGACTGATGTTGGAGTGTTGTTGCTCTTTAACAATATTTTAACCACTTCCTTGACCTATTAAGCATGAACGAACAGCCTCAGCAGTGCATGTAACAGAGGGGGGGATTTTTTTTCTTTCTTTTCAGTACGACAGTTATTTTGAGATTGCATAATCGTTGAGCTAATGTTCCATTTTCGATTAAAAGATTTGATTTGGATAAAGGTCTTTCTGCAGGTATGTGGCATGTGGCCTGTGTGGAAATAATCCAGTGGGCTGGACCAGAGATACAATGGCCCAGAGATGCAAAGAACTGCAGACGCTGGAATCTTGAGCGAAGCACACAATGCTGGAATGACTCAGAGGCCCAGGTGGGATCCGCGGAGGGAATGGACAGGCAGCGTTTTGGGTCAGTCTGAAGAATTCTCCCAAACCGAAAGGTCAACTATCTATTCTTCCACTGATGTTGTCCAACCTGCTGAGTTACTCCAGCACTTCCTAACGATCCAGAGACGTGGTGTTGAAATGATCAGACTCACACATGGTGCTCTGTATAATCAGTAGTTTTACATTTGCACTTAATTCTTTAAGAGGGGGGGGGATGTAGATTAGTGTGTTAGTACTAATCTATAGTACATATAGATGTTACCACACAGATTATGCATGCTGCACATTCCTCATGTCACTCTCTCTCTCTCTCTCTCTCTCTCTCTCTCTCTCTCTAGTTAGACTAGATGGAGATGGAAGCACTTAGTGTTTCCTCTGTAGAGTTGCTAATAACAGACTATGGATTCTAATCACTATGTGTGAGCCTGATCATTTCAACGTGGGTTCAAATCTTTTGCCAGCAGTTGGAGAATTATAATCAGTTGATTACATATATTTGAAGTCATAGTATTAGCATTGGTAATTGTAACCGTGAAACTTCTGGACTTTCATAAAAATCCATCTGATTCACTAATATCCTTCAAGGTAGAAAGTCTGCTGTCCATATTGGTCTGGCATGCAAGTGACTCCATACCCAAAGCAACGAGGAGACATGAGGAACTGCAGATGTTGGAATTGAGCAAATCACAAAGTGCTGGAGGAACTCGACAGATCGAGCAATATTTCCGGAGAACATGGATAGTTGATATTTCGAGTCGGCACCCTTCTTGACACTCATTCTTTGTGGATCTGATGGAAAATAATGTTAAGGTCGATTGCAGGCCTGGGTGAGTGAGGCCCAGAGCTGCAGGAAAAGAACAGAACGAGGGCCTGCTGGGAATCTTCAGACTTTATATCCTGTGGCTCCACATGTAAGGTTAACAGACCAATGTTAATTGCACTTATTATGTAGATGAGTATCAGATCCTGGGGGAATGTTGATGTAAATGTAGGAAGAATTAAATGGATTAGAGTCGAAAATGTGTTGTTGATGGTCAGCATTGAGTTGGTGGGCTGGAGGGCCTGGTGGGCTGGAGGGCCTGGTGGGCTGGAGGGCCTGCTTCCATGCTCCATCGCTCCATGACTCAAGGAACAGCAAAAGATTCCCAACACCCCCAACACCATAAAGGGGAACAACTTCTCAAATCAGCATCGCTGCCTTCTCTTGCTGCGCAGTCTCATTGAACATCCTTATAGTTGATTAATCACTTCAGAATCTCTGCCATTAAATTCACACTAAACTAGTCATCAGTGTGGTGACTGTAGATAAACAGAAATACGCATGATCCCGCAATGAAATGAAATGACCGGTTAATCTGGCCTTCTTTTCTTTTTGCTGTTCGCTGCTGACAAAAATGTTTAATGTGGCTTTGAAAATGGAATTTCACCACCAAAACCAGCAGCATTTCTGGCTGCACAGAAATGTATTTGCTTTTCTACCTCTCATGCACTTGTAAAAATATTGACAGAATTTAACACTACCAGTAGTTTGCTTGCTGGTGAGCATTCTCCAGGAAAGTCATCCATCCAAGATGTAATATTTCTAAAAAAGTAGTAGCAATTCTTTTGTTTCCATTGGGAGGAATTTTGTGGTTAATACATTGGAATCTATTCCAATGCCTCCCACACACAATATTCGTGCCTTCAAC
Source organism: Amblyraja radiata (assembly GCF_010909765.2). Classification (NCBI taxonomy): domain Eukaryota; kingdom Metazoa; phylum Chordata; class Chondrichthyes; order Rajiformes; family Rajidae; genus Amblyraja; species Amblyraja radiata. The sequence continues at coordinate 21,475,727 of NC_045972.1, read as the reverse complement.
AGCATAGGCACCTAAGTGCTAAAATTCCTATCCTGACCTTCGGGAATCATGGATTCATAAAAGACTACAGCAGTGAAAGAGGTTGTTTCGCCCTGCCAAGTTAGAAATTGTAATCAGATAGATCCTACCTCCTTCAAAACACAAAGTGCTGGAGGGATTCAACAGGTCAGGCAGTATCTATGGAGGGAATGTTTAGTTTCGTTTAGAGGCACAGTGTGAAAACAGGTCCATCGGCCCATGCTGACCCACAATCACCCCGTACACTTGTTCTATCCTACACTCTTGGGACAATTTACATAAGCTAATTAACCTACAAACCCGCACGTTTTTGGAATGTGGGAGGAAAGCGGAGCACCTGGAGGAAACACACATGGTCACAGGGAGAACGTGCAAAGTCTGCACAGACAGCACCTGTAGTCATGATCGTACCCGAGTCTCTGGCGCTGTAAGGCAGCAGCTCTATTGCTGCGCCACCATGCCACACACAGGAGAATGTATGCATGAGACTTTGAAGAAGTTCACCTCATCTCTCTGATGGTTGTTCTGTGAGACCCTCTCTCCCTCTGTGACCATATTAGCCATGGTGAGTGCCCCCTGATTGTGTAGGGATGGAGAAGAGGGTAACAGTTATGGAGACACAGGAACTACAGATGCTGGAAATATTTAGCAAAGCACCTAGTGTTGGAGAAACTCAGTGGGTCAGGCAGCATCTGTGGAAGGAATGGATGGACAACATCTCAGGTCAGGGGAAGGCCCCTGGGGAAGGCCTCCCATCATGAAATGTCATCTGCCCATTTCTCCAGCAATGTTACCTGATTCGCTGAGTTCCTCCAGCATGTTGTGTTTTGCTCAAAATTGCAGCATGTGGTTTTATGCAGCATATGCATATCTAGTGCCTTGTTACTGGTCTCTAGACAATAGTCTATAGGCACAGGTCCTACAAATGCTCAAATAAGTATTTTTAAATATAATAAAGATAGCTGCCTCCACCACCCTTTCAGGTAATGTATTCTGTACTGTCCACTACCCTAGGATGACAAAATCCTCAACTATCAAACCACCAACACTCTTTCTTAATATCTCACTGCAAGTCTTTCATAGTCATAGAGCCATACAACATAGAAACAGGCCCTTCAGACCAACTTGTTCATGTAGACCAAGATTCCCCATCTAAGGCTGTCCCATTCCCCTTTCTTGGCCCATATCTCTAAATGCAATAGATAGGAAGGACATTAGCTTGGAGGATGTGGAATTGATATGGGTAGAGCTGCGAAACACTGAAGGGCACAGGCCACCTAACAGTAGTAGTGGAGTTGGGGATGGCATCAAACAGGAAATTAGAAATGCGTGCAACAAAGGTAAAACAGTTATAATGGGTGACTTCAATCTACATATAGATTGGGTGAATCAAATTGGCAGAGGTGCTGAGGAAGAGGATTTCTTGGAATGTATACGGGATAGTTTTCTAAACCTACATGTAGAGGAACCAACGAGAGAGCAGGCTATTCTAGACTGGGTACTGAGTAATGAGGAAGGGTTAGTTAGCAGTCTTGTTGTGCATGGCCCCTTGGGCAAGAGTGACCATAATATGGTTGAGTTCTTCATTAGGATGGGGAGTGACATAGTTAATTCAGAAACAAGGGTTCTGAACTTAAAGAAAGGTAACTTTGAGGGTATGAGACGTGAATTGGCCAAGATAGACTGGCAATTGATTCTTAAAGGGTTGACAGTGGATATGCAATGGAAGGCATTTAAAAACTGCATGGATGAACCATAACAATTGTTCATCCCAGTTTGGCAAAAGAATAAATCAGGGAAAGTGGTGCATCTGTGGAGAACAAGGGATAGTATGAAAACAAAAGATGAAGCATACAAATTAGCCAGAAAAAGCAGCCTACCAGAGGACTGGGAGAAATTCAGAGTCCAGCAGAGGAGGACAAAGGGCTTAATTAGGAAAGGGAAAAACGATTATGAAAGAAAACTGGCAGGGAACATAACCACTGACTGCAAAAGCTTTTATAGATATGTGAAGAGATAACGACTAGTTAAAACAAATGTAGGTCCCTTGCAGTTAGAAACAGGTGAATTGATCATGGGGAACAAGGGTATGGCGGACCAATTGAATAACAACTTTGGTTCTGTGTTCACTAAGGAAGACATAAATAATCTGCCGGAAATAGCAGGGACCGGGGGTCAAAGGAGATGGAGGAACTGAGTGAAATCCAGGTTAGTCGGGAAGTGGTGTTAGGTAAAGTGAATGGATTAAAGGCCGTTAAATCCCCAGGGCCAGATAGGCTGCATCCCAGAGTGCTTAAGGAAGTTGCCCCAGAAATAGTGGATGCATTAGTGATAATTTTTCAAAACTCTTTAGATTCTGGAGTAGGTCCTGAGGATTGGAGGGTAGCCAATGTAACCCCACTTTTTAAAAAGGGAGGGAGAGAGAAAACGGGGAATTACAGACCAGTTAGTCTAACATCGGTAGTGGGGAAAATGCTAGAGTCAATTATCAAAGATGGGATAGCAGCACATTTGGAAAGTGGTGTAATCATTGGACAAAGTCAGCATGGATTTATGAAAGGTAAATCATGTCTGACGAATCTTATAGAATTTTTCGAGGATTTAACTAGTAGAGTGGATAAGGGAGAACCAGTGGATGTGTTATATCTGGACTTTCAGAAGGCTTTCGACAAGCTCCCACATAAGAGATTAGTATGCAAGCTTAAAGCACATGGTATTGGGGGTTCAGTATTGATGTGGATAGAGAACTGGCTGGCAGACAGGAAGCAAAGAGTAGGAGCAAACGGGTCGTTTTCAGAATGGCAGGCAGTGACTAGTGGGGTACCGCAAGGCTCAGTGCTGGGACCCCAGCCATTTACAATATATATTAATGATTTGGACGAGGGAATTGAATGCAACATCTCCAAGTTTGCGGATGACACGAAGCTGGGGGGCAGTGTTAGCTGTGAGGAGGACGCTAGGAGGCTGCAAGGTGACTTGGATAGTTTCGGTGAGTGGGCAAATGCATGGCAGATGCAGTATAATGTGGATAAATGTGAGGTTATCCAATTTGGTGGCAAGAACAGGAAAGTAGACTATTATTTGAATGGTGGCCGATTAGGAAAAGGGGAGATACAACGAGACCTGGGTGTTATGGTACATCGGTCATTGAAAGTAGGCATGCGGGTACAGCAGGCAGTGAAGAAAGCGAATGGTATGTTAGCATTCATAGCAAAAGGATTTGAGAATAGGAGCAGGGAGGTTCTACTGCAGTTATACAGGGCCTTGGTGAGACCACACCTGGAGTATTGCCAACAGTTTTCGTCTCCTAATCTGAGGAAAGACATTCTTGCCATAGAGGGAGTACAGAGAAGGTTCACCAGGGTGATTCCTGGGATGTCAGGACTTTTATATGAAGAAAGACTGGATAGACTCGGCTTGTACTCGCTAGAATTTAGAAGATTGAGGGGGGATCTTATAGAAACTTACAAAATTCTTAAGGGGTTGGACAGGCTAGATGCAGGAAGATTGTTCCCGATGTTGGGGAAGTCCAGAACAAGGGGTCACAGTTTAAGGATAAGGGGGCAGTCTTTTAGGACCGAGATGAGAATTTTTTTTTCACACAGAGAGTGGTGAATCTGTGGAATTCTCTGCCACAGAAAGAAGTTGAGGCCAGTTCATTGGCTATATTTAAGAGGGAGTTAGATGTGGCCCTTGTGGCTAAAGAGGTCAGGGGGTATGGAGGTACAGGATACTGAGTTGGATGATCAGCCATGATCATATTGAATGGCTGTGCAGGCTCGAAGGAACGAATGGCCTACTCCTGCACCTATATTCTATGTTTCTATGTTTCTAAACGTTTCCTAGCCATGTATCTATCCAAGGGTCTTTTAAATGTTGCCGTTATATTATCTTCCTCAACTAACTCCTCTGGTAGCTCATTCCGTACACTCACTCAATTTACCATGTGTGGGCCATGTCATTTGCATGCCCAACAACACAATGTATGGCAAGTTGAGATCAGGGGAAGGGAATAATATTTAGTGCAAGGTAAACTCTGATTAAAGATAGTCAGAGAGATTCCAATGAGGTACATTAATTTTCCACATCTCTTTATATTTTCCTGATCTGTGTAGACATATTTGAAGTTATCTATAAAAACTGGATCACTAGTCATTATGGTATATGGATAGTCATAATCATACTGTGTGGAAACAGGCCCTTCGGAAAACTTGCCCATGCCGACCAACATGCCTCATCATTTACACTAGTCCCACCTGCCTGCGTTCGGCCCATATCCCTCAAAACCTATCCTATCCATGTACCTGTCCAAATGTTTTTTAAATGTTGTGATAGTATCTGCCTCAACCATTTCCTCTTGCAGCTCGTTCCATATGCCTACCGCCCTTTGTGTAAAAATGTTCCCTATCAGATTCCTATTAAATCTTTCTCCTCTCACCTTAAATGTATGTCCTCTGGCTCATGATTCTCCAACTCTGGGTAAAAGACTGTGCATTTCCCCTATCTATTCCCCTCATGATCTTATACACCTCTATAAGACCAACCCTCATCCTCCAGCGCTCTAAGGAATAAAGTCCTAGCCTGCTCAATCTCTCCCTATAGACCAGGCCCTCGACTCCTGATAGGAAAAAAGTTAGTGGGATATGCATCAAACAGGGACAGGTGGGACTAGCATAGATAGAACATCTAGGTCAGCATGGACAAGTTGGGCAGAAGGGCCTGTTTTGTGCTGTTTGACTCAATTAATCCATGGCACCATTTTGTCAAGTGAATCACAGCAGAAGCCTCAGTGTTCAGTGGCCTACACACACACCACACATAAATCCCTCACCCACATTGCTGTCAAATATAGGGGTTAATGCAATACAATTTTTTGCAAGTCACTCACTCAAGTGGTCCTTCAATAGGTAGAATAGGATTATGATATATTCTTTCAAAACAAGCTGCCATATCAACAGAAAATAATTATTGAAAATCAAAATGTTCAGTGGAGCTCTAAATCCGTTAATATAAAGATCATGCAAAGAATATTTAGAACAATTCTAGATATATCAATTGATGTTCAAGTGTAGATTACGGATAAGCTCAAGTTGGTTTATGTCCAGTCAGTTCAAATCAAAAGAGAAACAACTTACTTACATCTGAAGCTCATTCCCTTCACATTTAATGTTTCCTGTAATATAATTATGATGTCTTTCTTCATTAAAAATAATTGATGTTGGTTTGGAAGATGAACACGTCAAATGCTGTAAAAGTGATTAAGCAGACAGGGCCTATACTCTCTAGACTTGAAATAAATTGAATTGAATTGAAACGGACCCTTCAGCCGATTGAGTCCACGGCGACCATCGATCACCTGTTCACACCAGTTCTACGTTACCCAGTTTCGTGTCCACTCCCTACACTCAAAGGGGCAATTTACAGAGGACAATTAACCTACAAACCCGCACTTGTTTGGGATGTGGGAGGAAATTGGAGCACCCAGAGGAAACCCACACAGTGGTAGAGAGAAACTGTAAACTTCCCAAAGACCGCACCCAAGTTCGGGATTGAATCCGGGTGAGGTAGCAGCATTAAGAAGAATAAAAGGTGATCTCATGGAAACACAGAACGTCTTAGAAGTCTTGAAGATAGATACAAAATGCTAGAGTAACTCAGCGGGATAAGCAGCGTCTCTGTTTGGCGGGTTGAAACTTAGAAACATAGAAACATAGAAAATAGGTGCAGGAGTAGGCCATTCGGCCCTTCGAGCCTGCACCGCCATTCAATATGATCATGGCTGATCAACCAACTCAGTATCCCATCCCTGCCTTCTCTCCATACCCCCTGATCCCTTTAGCCACAAGGGCCACATCCAACTCCCTCTTAAATATAGCCAATGAACTGGCCTCAACTACCTTCTGTGGCAGCAATTTCCACTGATTCACCACTCTCTGTGTAAAAAATGATTTTCTCATCTCGGTCCTAAAAGATTTCCCTCTTATCCTTAAACTGTGACCCCTAGTTTTGGACTTCCCCAACATCGGGAATAATCTTCCTGCATCTAGCCTGTCCAACCCCTTAAGAATTTTGTAAGTTTCTATAAGATCCCCCCTCAATCTTCTAAATTCTACCGTGTACAAACCGTGTCTATCCAGTCTTTCTTCATATGAAAGTCCTGCCATCCCAGGAATCAGTCTGGTGAACCTTCTCTGTACTCCCTCTATGGCAAGAATGTCTTTCCTCAGATTAGGAGACCAAAACTGTACGCAACACTCCAGGTGTGGTCTCACCAAGACCCTGTACAACTGCAAGAGACGAGAGTCGATTTCCAAAATCAGTTTTAATAACAAAATGACGAAATCAACGGAGTAACACAAAACAGCCAATACAAAGGTCAAACCACAATGGCGGTCAATAACGATTGAAGAGGCATCACCCAGAAAGCGCGCGAACATCAACTCCTCCCCATAGTCACGCGATGAAGCACCTGACCGCAGGGTTTTATTACATGAGGGCACCAGCAGGTGCCGCTAAAGGGCCCCCCCAGAATCCGAGGTACGGAACCAAGCAGGGACCCGGATGAGACGACTGGTACACATGGTTCGCGAAAACGGGGTGGCGTAACACGTGGGGCCGGCAAAACAAGGCCGGGAGGATGCGAGGACCGCAAAAATGGAACGGGCGTTACGCAGGGGGCCGGTAAACAATACCGGAAGCGGGCGAAAATGCACCGTGGGGGGTGAAAAAGGCGTACACAGTACGGGCGAAACGGCCGGCAGATGTCTAAGTTGCGGTGCAGCAACGACCATGTGAGTCTTGCCTTAGTCACTGATTGCAGAGAATGATATTAAATGATGATAAGATTGGTGTTAGCTCCAACACTACCGACTTCCCCTCCTACGCTCACTATATTTTATTAAGCTCTTGCCCGTCTCCTCTCACAATTGAAGTTTGCTCCTTGAGCACAATGGACTTGAGGGGCTGTGCTCTAGGGAGAGGTAGGGCAGGCTAGGACTTTATTCCTTGGAGTGCAGGAGGCCGAGAGGTGATCTTATAGAGGTATAGAAGATCATGAGGGGAACAGATAGGGCGAATTACCCAGAGTAGAGAAATCACGAAGCAGAGGACATGGACGAGGTGGGCCGAAGGGCCTGTATCCATGCTGTATGGCACTATGACTATGACAAATCCTGTAGTGAGGTATTAAGAAAGAGTTGGTAGACAAGGATTTTGTTATCCTAGATTAATGGCCAATAAGGAATACATTACCTAAAAGGATGGTGGAGGCAGTTTCCATGCTGTATGATTCTATGACTCTTTGACAATGAACTAGCAGGAGTCAGTATATTAGGGGAGAGAAGGAGGAAAAAGATGTGGTGGATTTGCAAGCATTTTTCTTGAATTTAAATTGCCAGAGGAAACTGCCAATTTAAAATAACATTTAAAAGCCTGTACTTAATCTAAACAAAAATCACCAGCTGAAATACTCAAAGGAACTGTTGAACAGAATGAAGCTCTCTTTTCATTTAAAAAAAACCTGTCTTCTTTGAATGCAATGTCACAGTATAAGCAGTCCAGTGAAGTTCTGTTGTTAAGGGCATGCAAATCTTTGAGACCAATTCCCAGCAGATTTAGCAGGAGCTGCAAACATCCAGCATGTACGGCATGACAGAAAACCAGGATAAAATCACACCTTGTTTGCCCTTCCCGTGACCAAGAGGGAGTTTAAACATGCCAGTTTTCGCATTACTGTAATGGTTTCACAGCTCTTGAGGAGTGTTAGCGTAACACTAAATGATGCGTGACTGCAGGATGCTTTGGCGCTTTGCTGCAGTAAGGAGTCCTTCGCTGCCTTTGTTTCCTCACCATTAACTGCAGCAAAATTAGTTTTCCCCTCCTCTACCCCCATCTGTCTGATCCATTGACCTGATCATCGTTTCATAGTGCCAATTTTTATAAGCCTTCAGGACTTGTGGAGCTCCATCATGCAAGGTTATCTTGCCTCACAGCATAAAACAGCCCTTACATTCATATTTAAACCCGATCTTATCAAGAAGTCCAAGAACATACTTGCCATTTAAAGAGAAGCGCGAAGATTAATGTATTTAGCTTGTTAACCATCTACATGCAAATATATTGCCTATCCCCATATGCTTAAGAAACATAATTAGATGTGCCTACAATGCAAAAATAGTACAGGATGCATTACTGAGATATTTAAAAAGGTAACTGCTAGGGATGCTTGCAAAGGCTTCGATTTTAAAGGTGGGTGCTTCAAATATTTTTAGTCGGTAGGAAAGATACTGTAAACTTGGGCAGGTTTGAGGGATTGTTCTTGTAGTATCCGTTCACAGGAGAACAGCTGTGTCACAGACCAGTTTTTTTTCCCTTTTGCTAATCACTGTATGTGTTTGTAGATGTGTGGATGGAGGAAAATCCGTTAAGAGAATGAATAATTTCTGCACAAAACCTTCGGAAGACATTTAACTCTCAAACACGTGCATTTACGAGGAAATAAAATGAAACCGGCCTTTATATCTAAGGAATCCAGGCTGTCTTTAACTGTCTTGCAAAAAAAAAGTTATATAGCTTCAAAGACAGCTGTGAGTAAATATAGTAGAGTAATTATTACCAGCGCATCTTGGATAACATCAGGCTGGTTCTCCGACAGGAAGGTAATTCGCTCTTCACCCAGGCAGTGAAGGTGAATATTACCCTTCCATCCACAATGTTCTTTGAGCCTCATCTCAGGATAAGTGTTTGGCCATTTAATAACTAAGATGAGGAAGAATATCTTCTCTCACGGGGTCATGTATCATTGGAATTCTCTGCAGCAACCGAGTCATTAGGTTTATTCAAGGCGGAGATAGATCAATTTTTGGACAGTAGGGAGATCAAGGGTTCTGGGGATCGGGCAGGAAAGTGGAGTTGGGACCAGAGATCAGATCAGCCATAATCTTAGTGAATGGTGGATCAGGGCTGAGCAGCAGTATGGTCTACTCCTCCAATTTTGTTATGTTCTTATATTAGCATTCTAGCCCCATAGTCAGGAGGTTATGCTGAAGCCCAATTTTTTTTTGTTAATTTAAAGGAAATGAGAAAGGCCAGAATTTATTGTTCACCCCTAACTGTCCTTGAGTAGGTTGTGTAAAGCTGTATTCTTTGAAATGCTACAGTCTGTTGGGTGAAGCTACTACCAAAATGTTATTGTGTTAGGAGTTCCAGTACATAGATCCAGCGACATCGAAGGAACATTGATATACTTTTAAGTCCGGATGGTGTGTAACTTGGAAGAAAATTGTGTGGGCGGGGGTTTTCCTGTAATATTGGCATTCATGGCCATCTAAGGCAATGCAAGACATGCGTCTGTAAAGCAGTGTTAAAGTGTTGTTAGCACATGACTATAAATTGGTGCATCATGTTTGGCACAGACCTTGCAGGCCGAAGGGCCTGTGGCTGTGTTGTACGGTTCTATGTTCCACAATACAATCACACCACCTCGAGGAAAAAGTCAGTGCACAAAATCTTGACTGGCAATTCATAAATTCGTTTATAAGTTATAGGAGCAGAATTAGGCCATTTGGCCCATCAATTCTATTCTGCCATTCAATCATGGCTGATCCATCTTTCCCTCTCAACCATGTTCTCCTGCCTTCTCCCCATAATGCCTGACAGCCTCACTAATCAAGAATCTGTCAATCTCTATCTAAAATATATCTATTGACTAGGCCTCCACAGTCATCTGTGGCAATGGACTCCACAGATTCACCACTTTCTGACTAAAGACATTCCTCCTCATCTCCTTTTGAAAGGTACATCCTTTTATTCAGATCCTTGTCCTAGATTCTCCCACCAGTGGAAACATCCTCTCCACATCCACTCCATCCAGACATTTCACTCTTCGGTAAGTTTCATTAGGTATCCCCTTCATCCTTATTCTGTGCAGACCTGAGCAAGTCCTAAGATGATGCATCTTTAGATGCACCAATCAACCGAGACCCAACCTTCCTTCACAAAAGATGTAGAAAATAATATATATATATGACAGTATTTAGGAAAGTGGTGTCCTGGCTGAAACTTTACCCTTTAACCACCAGTGGCACAGAGGCGCAGGTTCGATCCTGACTACCAGTGTTGTTCTGTGCAGAGTTTTTACACTCTCCCTGTGACCACATGCATTTTTCTGGGTGCTCTGGTTCCCTCCCACATTCCAAAGATGTGCAGGCTTGTAGGTTAGTTGTCCCTAGCGTCTAGAATGCGAAGATAGACACAAAGTGCTGGAGTAACTCAGCGGGTCAGGCAGCATCTCTGGAGAAAAAAGATGGGTGACGTTTCAGGTCGGGAGCCTTTTTCAGACTGTGGTATAACATGGAACTGGCGTGCGGGTGATCAATGGTTGACATGGACCCAGTGGGCCGAAGGGCCTGTAATCTCTAAAGTAAACTAAACCAACAGCACCAAAGCCAATTGCTTGCAGTTCGTGGGAGGCTGCGGTACTCAAACCAGGAACTCCATTTACCCATTACAACTGCGACAAAACTTTAAAAAGCTTTATTGTCTTTGAGATACCCCTGAGGGTGTGATAGGTACCATAGAAATGCAAGGACTTTCTTTCTAACAATTTCAAGGAAAAGGCTTACTTTTATAAATACATAGATACACAGAAAATAAGTGCAGGAGGAGGCCATTCCGCCCTTCAGGCCAGCACCGCCATTTAATGTGATCACAGCTGATCATCCACAATCAGTGCCCCGTTCCAGCCTTCTCCCCACATCCCTTGATTCCGCTAGCCCTAGGAGCTCTAACTCTTTTTATGAATGCATCCAATGAATCGGCCTCCACTGCCTTCTGAGGCAGAGAATTTCACAAAACTTTTTTCCTCATCTCAGTTCTAAATGGCCTACCCCTTATTCTTGAACAGTGGTCCCTGGTTCTGGACTCCCCCAACATCCGAAACATGTTTCCTACATCTAACGTGTCCAATCCCTTAATCATTTTATATGTTTCTATAAGAATCCCTCTCATCCTTCTAAATTCCAGTGAATACAAGCCCAGCCGTTTTATTCTTTCATCATATGACAGTCATGCCATAACCTCGTGAAACTACGCTGCACTCCCTCAATAGCAAGAATGTCCTTCCTCAAATTAGGAGACCAAAACTGTACACAATACTCCAGGTGTAGTCTCATCAGGACCCTGTACAACTGCAGAAGGACATCTTTGCTCCTGTACTCAAATCCTCGCGTTATGAAGGCCAATATGCTTCTTCACTGCCTGCTGTACCTGCATGCTTACTTTCAGTGACTGATGTACAAGGGCACCCGGGTCTCAAAGCACTTCCCCTTTTTCTAATCTGACACCATTCAGATAATAATCTGCCTTCTTGTTCTTGCCACCAAAGTGGATGACCTCACATTTATCCGCATTATACTGCATCTGCCATGCATCTGCCCACTCACGCAACCTATCCAAGTCACCTTGCATCCTCATAGCATCCTCTTCACAGTTCACACTGCCAACCGGCTTTGTGTCATCTGAAAATGTGCTAATGTTACTTTTAATTCCTTCATCAAAATCATTAATATATATTGTAAATATTGGCAGACCCAGCACCAAGTCATGCAGCACCCTACTAGTCATCACCTGCCATTCTGAAAGGTACCCGTTAATTCCTATTCTGTTTCCTGTCTGTCAACCAATTTTCTATCCATGTCAATACCCTACGCTCAATACCATGTGCTCTAATTTTGCCCACTAATCTCCTGTGTGGGATCTTATCAAAGGCTTTCTGAAAGTCCAGATACACTACACCCACTGGCTCTCCCTTATCTATTTTACTTGTTATATCCTCAAAAAATTCCAGAAGATTAGTCAAGCAAGATTTCGTAAATCCATGCTGACTTGGGCCGATCCTGTTACTGCTATCCAAATGCCCCGCTATTACATCTTTAATAATTGACTCCTGCATCTTCCCCAACACCAATGTCAGGGTAACCGGTCTATAATTCTCTGCTTTCTCTCTCCCTCCTTTCTTAAAAAGTGGGGTAACATTAGCTACCCTCCAATCCAGTGCTTATCAGGGTCTTGGGGATGTCCAAACATGCTTTGCAGCTAAAAAGAGATATTAAGCAATTGAACTATTCCTATCAGAATTATTTTATGGAAAAAAAATACTTCAAATCGTATCATTCTGTGCAGGAATGTGGGTGAAGCCTTCTACTAACACACTCAGAATTTTAAGATTATAAAACATTAGTGCTTTCATTTGCACCTTCCCAAGGGAAATGCTGGGGGGCAGAAAATTGAGAAATCTTCCCATGACTTTTTTTCTTGCTTCGCACATGTTGACACCTTGTATTATTGTTTTCACTGAGAATATTTTAAGCAGGTAATTCTTGCTGTTATTTTGCATCAGCACAAAATAAATTAATCCTGGAACAAACAGAAGGTTTTTTTTTCTTGGGAAAGAAAAAAAAACAACCCTCATCCCCACCTCCCTTTAATGCAGAGTGCACTCAAAATGCTCTTATTATACAGGCAATCAATAATTTAAGTCTATATTGGTACAATCTGTACTACACAATTGACAAACACCAGACACCTGGACCTTGGCTGGTTTTATGAATACACATGTTTTGTTAAATAGGCAGGAGACTGTAGCAAATGGGGGCTGTCCATGCTCTCTGTTCTAGGCAGCAGTCGTGAAGCCTGCAGCTGATAAGCTGGTAATAGTCCTCCTTTGAGAACCCAGGTTTCTGCGTGCTGATTGCTCATTTATCACACCTGGCAGCCCTGCTGAACTATAATTACTCTTGTGTTATCCTACCTGCTTGTCAACTCCAAGGCAAGCAGCAAACAGCCAAAGTGGAGGCAGATCCACCCCAAGACTCTGCATTGCACATGCAAGGGTTTTTATTTTATTGCAAATATCCAGCGACAAAGCCCATTATGTCGTGATTTATTCAGATAATGATCTGTAGGACATGTTGAATAAAGGCGACCAAGCCCACATACATTACAGTGCTATTTCAGTCTATTTCTTTTGAAAAAAACCACACACGCACTGCCCATGTTTTTCTAGCTGTTTGAGCCCATCGCAAACAATGGGAACGTTGTTCGCCTTGTTCCCAAAATGTGAGGTGCTGGAAGCTTCTGCTCTTGAGGAGTCATCGTACACTTGTTAGTTGGGGGGCTTTAAATGCTTTGCAGTGTGTGTGACACTCCAACTTGCTTATTGGTGTGTGTAATAAGTTACATTGTATACCTGGCCATCACCTCTGACACACCAGCACTGTTTGTACACGCAGGCTCCCACACTTCAATCACTCCTACGCTGGAGGCAAAAAAAAAAAAACGCATTTTTATTTTGCTCTTCTATTGGTATTAAAAGAAAGCATTGCAACAAAAAAAAAGATTTTTAAAAAGGGAAGATTTCTGTAGGAGTGGCAGTCTTTTCTGTCGAAAATAACCTCATCCTAGTTCCTCCTCCCATTGTGGTGTAGATTAAAGTCTGTAATTTAATGAGTATCAGAAAAGGTCTGAGATTACAACACTGAGCTCAACCAGAGGGCTTAAAATCCAAAACCAATCTCTTCCTTTACGTTTCTAACACAGAAGGCTGGATTTGATTTTTTTTTTTATAAAGAAAAGTTAATAGGTACAGGCTGAATCCTGATAAATGCATAACTAGTTTGGCTGGAAATGTTATGCTTGGATCAGGATTATTCTTGGATCACTGCAGGCAAAAATAGCCAATTTGCAAACCTTTGTACCACAGCCCATTTAATCATTCATTCAGTAAATTCGATCTGTGTGAAGTTTTGATTTTTGTTCAGACTCAACAAAACCAACAGGAAATAGTTTGATTTAAGAAAAAGCAAAAAAAACCGAAATGACAATATAAATGTGTGTTTTTTCATTTTAATTGAAATAATTCTATGCTGATATCATAAATGGCTCAAGAGGAGGCTATTTGGTCTATCAAGCTAGTGCCGACTAAAGCAATTCTATCAGCCACATACCCCTGATCTTTTCTAATGGTTCCACAAATTAAACTTTCTCAAGTGCTTATACAATTCATTTTTAAAAGCTCAGTGGATTATTTCAGACAGCGAATACCACATCATGACTACATGTTGGAAACAAGAAACTGCAGATGCTGGTTTACCAAGGAAATTCACAAAATGATGGCGTAACTCAGTAGGTTGAGCAGCATCCCTGGAGAACATGGATAGGCGATATTTTGGGTCAGGACCCACCCCCACCTCCTTTCCAGCTCTGCCCCCCACTACTATAATCAGTCTGAAGAAAGTCCGAGAACATGGATAGGCGGCGTTTCGGGTCGGGACTAATTGTAGTAAGGTGCAGAAAGCTGGAAAAGAGGTGGGGTGGAACAAAGCCAGACAAGTGATAGGTGTATACAGGTGAGGGGGAGGGTTGTTTAATGGGCAGGTGGGTGGATAAGGGTCAGAGATGAAAAGAAGACATAAGGCTGTAAGGTAAGGAGAGAAGAGGAGTAAACTGTGAAGCCAGAGGAGTGAACTGTGAAGCCAGAGGGGCGGCACAGTGGTGCAATAACAGAGTTGCTGCCTGACAGTGCCAGAGACCCAGGTTCTATCCTGATACAGGTGCTGTCCCCTACGGACTTTGTATATTTTCCCTGTGACCACGTGGGTTTTCTCTGGGTGCTCCAGATTTCTCCCACGCTCCAAAGACATACAGGTTTGTTGGTTAATTGGCTTCGGTAAGTTGCAAAAATTATCCCTAGTGTGTGAAGGTTAATATACGGGATGATTGCTGGTCGGCGTGGACTCGGTGGGCCGAAGGGTTGGTTTCTGCTCTGTATCTCTAAATTCTAACGTAGAGAGGAAGGAATATAGTGGCAGAGGATGTGGGGGGGGGGGGGGGGGGGGGCTGATTGTTCTAACTCCAGGAGTAAACAGCCTCCATATCCAAGATATTCACACAGACATAGCATTTCCAATTGAACAGTTTATCAGAGCTGGATGCTCCGTTTTGAAACTTCTACACAGCATTAAAGCCTTGGGCTGGCAGATAAAATTCCCAATAGGTTTTTGGACAGAAAGCAATACAGATCTTCACCCCACTAGCATGGGAAAGATTCAAACCCAGACCCAATGAATAAACAATACCTGTACATGAAAGGCAGTCTAACCACTGCACCAGCCAGTTCCCCTCATGGCCATTCTGTATGGTGTGAGGGGTTGGGAATTTAGCAGAATGTGGATGTACCGCACTTTTATAAACAACAGATGTGAAGTAAGAACTTCATTCAAAGGTCAAATGGGGTTACCCGCCCCAAGCTCTCAATTTAACAGTGATGCCTTGTATGGGTACAGTAGACAAATTTACAACAGATCAGTGCAGTTAAGAGCTCCAGCTGTTTTCTATCCAATTCCAAAATGGATGACTCATGTTTCCACATTCTAATATAAATACCGTGAGCCAGATTTTGTGGTTGAAATAATGAAGTGCTAATATAAAGGAATTAATTCAACAGCATCTTCCGGAGTTTGCACCTGTGCAGTTAAGTAGGAAGATCGGGAAGTTGATGTCCCAGTTTCTCTGCTCTGCCTGAGAAGTTTCATTAGAACAGCAACAATGCCTCGCGGCGCCAGAGACCCGGGTTCAATCCTGACCTCAGGTGCCTGTCTGCGTGGAGTTCACATGTTCTCCCTGTGACCGCGTGGGTTTAATTTGGGTGCTCCCGTTGCCTCCCACATCCCAAAGACGTGCAGGTTTGTAGGTTAACTGGCCTCTGTAAATTGCCCCTGGTGTGTTGGGAGTGGAGGCGAAAGAGGGATAACATAGAACTAGTGTGAATGGGTGATCGATGGTCAGAGTGGACTTGGTGGGCCAGAGTGCCTGTTCCCATGCTGTATCTTGAAACTATTAACTACTATTTGCAATTATCCAACACTCAACCGCTGGCACAGGAACAGCTGTGGGCCATTCGCTTGCTGCACCATTTAATGAGATGATCTGCTATCCTCCGCCATTATCTCACGTTATCCTCACAATTGGCTTGGGATTCAAAAATGCAGTTATTTTGGTCTTGAATATACCCAGTGGAGCATTCAGTCCTTAATAGCAGGCAAGTCCAAAGATTGCATAAAGAAAGTTGATGGGCAACTTATTCACACATAGAGTGTTGGGTACATGGAATGAGCTGCCAGAGGAGGTAGTTGAGGCAGGTACTATAACAGCATTTAAAAGACACTTGGACTGGTACTTGGATAGGAAAGGTTTAGAGGGATATGGGCCAAATGTAGCAATTGGGACTAGCTTAGATGGGGCAACTTGATCGGCATGGATGACATTTGTTCTGCTTCTGTGTTATCTGACTCTATGACTATGATTCAGTGCTAAATTGTCGATACCTTACATTCTACAATAATATATGGATACATATGTATTGATAGGAAGGGTTTGGAGGGCTTTGGGCCAAATGCAGGCGCATGGGTCTCGCTCAGTACTCCAACATGGTCGGCATGGATAAGGTGGGCCGAAGGACCTGTTTTCATGACGTACAGTTCTATGAGACTATACAACATTTGGCATAATGGGAAATATCTACTCTGTTAACATGTTTATGTTTCAAGGATATCATCCCTCATTCTTCCCATTTAATTGGAAAATAGACCCATTTTATGGAATCTCTTCACAAGCGTGAATGTTCCTTCTCAGAATCATCCTGGTGAACTCCCTCAAAGACAACTACTTTTCTCAGAGAAGGATTCCCTAAATGTATGCAGTGTATCACATAGAGTCATGGGAAGATATGGCACGGAACATGCTCTTTGGCCCATCTACTCAAGGCTGATCATCAAGCACCCCATCCGACCCTAACCCATTATCTCCAGTTTCCCATCAATTTGACTCCTATACGTCTTCTCCGCCCCTTCTGATTATACAATTGCCCTACACAGCAAGGCAATTTACTGTGGCCAATTTATCTACTAAACTGCAGATTTTCAGGATAAGGGGGGAAACTGAAGCACTCAGAAGATATCCACATGGTCACAGGGAAAATGTGCAAACTTCACATGGACAGCACTGGAAATCAGATTGAAACCGGTCATTGGAGCTGTGAGGCAGCAGCTCTACTAGCTGCACCACTGTGCTGTCCTATGACTTGAAGTAATATTTATTCACAACTCATGGAATTGTAATGTATGAATAAAAGCCAATAGACAAATCCTTTCTCCATTGCTTGCAGTACCTGGGCCTTAACTTTCCTTGATTCATGTACGACGTCTGAATACCAGGCTTTCCCACATAAAAAAATATTCAATATTTTTCTATCAAATTGGATAATTTCACATTTGTCCATGTTATAATCCAATTGATACCTGTTTTTTTTCAATCTATCTATATCCCTTTGCATGTCCTCCTCAGGACTTGCATTCCCATTTCAATCTGTGGCATCAGCAGGCTTTGATGCATTGCACTCTGCTTCCTTATCTAAGCAATTGATAAAGATTGTAAATGGCTGAGATCCTGGCGCGGACTGCTCTCCTCCACCAACTCTGGCTCGACAATGCAAAAATAATCTATTAATTCACTATTCTCCAAACCCTCTATATACAGCAGGAAAAAAAATTTGTATTCAAATCTTTCCATTTGCAAGAGAAAGCTAAGTCTAAATTACTGTGAAGCAACCTCTCGCACGGAAAATTTACTTTTATAAATGAAGATTATTACTCCATGAGATTTTAATTATAATGGGAGAATATTTGTTGTTGTTCTTTTTGTACATCGTGCTCCTTTAACCCCAACTTTTCTTCCTTTCTTTTGTAGACGGTTTCACATTGAAATAAATATTCCAATTTACATTCGCTGGTTTAGACTCTGCGCTGCATATTAGCAATTCTTCAGCCTGATTTTACAAGGAGACAAACTGTTATTTGCCTCAGTCTCCAGGGGCATTAGATATCCTGCAGAGGATGCCAGGGTGAAACAGGTCTCTAATTACTAGTGCAATTGCAAAAGCTCACAGGATGTGTAAGGGCAAATGTAAGGACGATGACTTGTGTAGGGCGGGATTGTCTTATGAGGAAAGGCTTAACGGGTTGGGTCTGAAAAGAATGTGATTCAATCGTTTAAGAGGCTTTTAGATAGACACAGGCATATGCAGGGAAATGGATCATGTACAGGCAGAGGAGATCAGTTTATCTTGGTATCGTGTTCATCTCAGACATTGAGGGCCAAAGGGCCTGTACCTGTGTTGTATTTTTTTATGTTTGATGTTAAGATTCCTAAAGGGTTTGACAGGTTAAATACTGGGAGTTTATTTTCTCTCCTGGAAGAACCGAGGATGAGTTAGCACAGAATCAGAATTAGGAGGCAACCATTTAAGACTGAGATGTAGAAGACATTTTTTATTCAGAGTTGCAAGTCCCAGAAAAGTGTGGAAGCCAAATTTTCAAATATACTCTCTAAGACTCTAGTTCTCTCAGCCTAAATAAGGCCTAAGCACTAGCCTCTAGGAATAAGCCTCTATTTCATCAATCCAGTGGCACCAGGACATCAGACCTTAAAATGAGAATATAAGAAACTGCATATCTGCTTGGGCTGGGATCGGACATCAGATGCTTGGAAGTTGCAAGATGGCACTGGACTGGGGGCGCTTCAGTACTTCCAACATCTGGACTGGACTTTATACTTTGGACTTTCTCTTTTTTTGTAGAGGGCACCAAAATATGGTGACTGTGCATTTGTGGTTGTGTAAAATAATTTCACTGTGCTGTGCATACGTGACAATAAAGAACAATTGAACGTGATGATTCTCTGCTTGTTGCTTCAAAAAAACGTATAAACGCCATACTGACAGCACCCGTAGTCAGGATCGAACCCGGGTGTCTGGCTTTTTAGGCAACAACTCTACCGCTGCGCCACCGTGTCTCCCAAACACCATGGACTAAAGGGCCTGTTTATGTGCTGCACAGTTTAATGATCTCTGACTGGAGGAGTCTATTCCTGTTCCAAATCCTTATGATCTTATGGCATTCCCCCATCACTGGGACAAAGGCCTGGGTCACCAATCCTATGCATTGCTTAGCCTTCCTAATGGTTAATTAGAAAACTAAATTAATTTAATGAAACATTCCATCAACCATTTGGCCTCCATCTTTTTCTTAATGTGTGAGTTCTTGTCAAATGTGAGTTCTTGAAAACTGAGGAACATTCATAAAAGCAGAAATTGATATGAAGAGACTAGAAATCATGGATTTATTTTGTCTTTATCTATTTGCAGCCTGTTCTAGGGCATTTTGCCATTTAAATCAAATCATACCTTGAAATTTCAAAGCTATTTTTAAGAGATATTGCCTGCCTACTAATGGTTGTGGATAAATGAATGATCATCCCACATCTACAACGGGCACAATGTGAATGGGATGAAGATGGTCAAGCATCTACAATGATGGCACACAATGGAATGGGATGAAAATCCAGGGCACCACAGTGGCGCAGCGGGTAGAGCTGCTGCATTACAGCATCGGAGCCCCCGGTTTGACTTTGACAATGGGTGCTGTCGGTGCGGTGTGTGTGTGTTCTCCCTGCGACCACGTGGGTTTGCTCCGGTTTCCTCCCACTTCCCAAAGACGTGGTTTGTAGATTAATTGGCTTTTGTAAATTGTCCCTGGTGTGTAGGATGCGAAAGTGGGATAACATAGAACTACTGGACGGATGACCAATGGTTAACATGGACTCGGTGGGCTGAAGGGCCTGTTTCCATGCTGTATCGCTAAACTAAACTAAAATGGCCTTGTCAAGTTTGGTTCTCAGTCCCCAAATGGCACGGTTTAGTTTCATTTAGAGATAGAGTGCTGAAACAGGCCCTTCAGCCCAGCGATCCCTGTACATTAGCACTATCCTACACACTAGGGACAATTTACAGAAGCCAATTAACCTACAATCCTGCGTAGGAAGGAACTGTAGATGCTGGTTTCAACCAACCTTCAGAAGAAGAAGCGTCTCAACCCGAAACATCACCTATTCATTTTCTCCAGAGATTCTGTCTGACCCGCTGAGTTATTCCAGCTTTTTGTGTCAACCTACAAACCAGCATATTTTGGGAATGTGGGAGGAAACCGGAGCACCCGGGTAAAACCCAAGCGGTCAGGGGGAAGAACGTACAAATTCCCGTAGTTAGGATCAAACCCGGGTCTTTGGCACTGTAAGGCAGCAACTCAACCGCTGCGCCACTGTGCCATTTGGCACTATGACCAATCCTTTTCCCCAAAAGTAAAACACACTACCACGTTATATCAAGGTGGATGTGTTGTAAAATGTCAACATATAATGGATTCTCCGTGATCCCACACATCCTAACCATTACAACCCTTGTCCAGCCTTATGCAGGACACTGTTCAAGGGAGAGTTAACTTTCCACTTGTGTATTTAATAAGTAATTATATTCATAAAGTATTCATCAGTCCTTCAAGTAGAAGGAAGAAAAATGTACCCGACATAATTGCCTTGAACGTTTCATATCAAAATAATTACTGATGTTAGCTGTTTTCCCCCCCTCTTATGCCGATATTACACATTTATTTTTCCATGGGCGTGGTGGAGGAATCTAAAGATCTCAACATCAGCCTGTTTGTCACAATGTCGAAGATGGATTTCAAAATAAATATGTTGATTACATTTGTGTGCTGAATCTTCACTTTGGGCCACCATCCCAACTGACATTCACTAACCTTTGACCTACTGAAACAACCCAGTTGCCCAATAATGTTGTGAATGGAACAAATTACATGGACATGTCGTTGTCTGGCCAAAGTTAATCTGTGTCAACTCCAATCTCAGGAGAAAGCAGCATAACCTTTCCATGTCCTCCAAAGAATAACTCGTATGCTATTTCCACAGGAGCACATTTATCCTGGATTTCCATTTGCTATTATGATGCTCCGTAATATGAGTGCACGCATATTAAGTCGTGCAATTTAAGCTTCCATTTCCAAACTATGTTTAACAATTTTTCCCCTTCAGCTTCCATTTACCTTCTCTCCTCTTTCCCTTACCTACCCTTTGAATCTTTTTTTTCTATCTGAGATAGATTAACATCAATAAGATGAGCAATTAACATCAAATGGTAGATTGAACTTGAGGGGCCAAATGGTCTACTTTTGGTCCTTTCTCTTGCAAGATTATAATGTTATATTGTAACAGGTCACAAGGTACGTGCAAATGGAGGGATACGGATCACGTGCAGACAGATGAGATTAATTTATCTCTGCATCATGTTTGGCACAGACATTGTGAGCTGAAGGGCCCGATTCTGCACTGAACTGTTCTATGATCTTAAAGAACAGCTTGAAATTGTTTGGCCATTAAGTGAACAACGGGAACATCTACTTCTGCTGGCTCCATTTCTTACAATAGCATTTAAGAGACTTTTGGATAGGCACATTTACGTGGACATACAGGGATTGGAGGGATATGGATTATGTGCAGGCAGATAAGAGTTGGTCGAGGCAACATGTTCAACACAGACAGTGTGGGCCAAATAACCTATTCCTGTAATCTTTTACATTCTAAGTTAACTACTAAAGCCCCTGTCCCGGAGGTTGCAGGTGGTTGCCGGAGGTTGCAGGTAGTGGAAGCAGGTAGGGAGACTGACAAAAACCTCCGGGAACCGCACGGAAACCTTGGGTGGGGCGCAAAGTCTCCAGAGGTTTCCGTTCAGCTTTCCTAAGTGGGACAGGGGCAGGGGCATAAGTCTTCAATTTGGTGCGCAACGACCAACACAGGTCAGTCCAGTAACCAAAAACATTTTATGCCATTTTGAAGTGAAGTTTCAAGAACTATGTCACTGATTTCTGATCCTGTTTCTAAACCACAAGTAGTTATTGGTCATCGTGTGATTGTCTCCTCTGTAAAAGGAACACACCATTTCCCAGTGAATATCATTCCAATTATTCAGCAAGGGGAGGTGTCTTTTTTATTTTGTTATTGGTTTTAGAGATACAGAATTGAAACAGACCCTTCGTCCCATCAAGTCCGAACCGATCATCAATCACCCCTTCATGCTAATTCTATGTTATTCCACTTTTGCACCACTCCCTACACACTAGGGGCAATTTATAGACGGCCTATAACCCTCCAAACCCGCACGTCTTTGGGATGTGGGAAGAAACCGGAGCACCCGGAGGAAACTCACTTGGTCACAGGCAGAACGTAGCAACTCCATACAGACAGCAACCGAGGTCAGGATTGAACCTGAGTCTCTGGCGTTGTGAGGTGGAAGCTCTACCAGCTGCACCACTGTGCCACCCTGTGTATTGCAAAAACTGGGAAGGTCTAATTTAATTTGGATCAATCTGATCTGAACTGAATTTAATCTCCTGTGTAAATGGGATATCTGAGCAAAACTGCACAATCAATACCAAATTTGGGACTCTTTCATGCAGAGGAGTCAATTCTGCAGAGAAATGGTTTGAAACAATTAGAATTTGTGTGATTAATAACCTAAGCCAGGACTGGGAAGGAAAAGTGAGAGATTTTCATAACATCGCTCTCAATTCAAACTGTGGTTCCAGAGGTGAAAGGATAATATTTCAATCCACTGCTAATTTCTTCTGTCATATCCTATCTCATCATCTCCAGTGGAGATTTCCAATTGCGCCGTCTCACTCTTACACCCCACACAATCTATTCTGCTGCTTCTTTTAGTAACTCCATTGAATTGTTTGTTAAAGTTAATTGACTGTGTGAACTATCAACTCTCTGTCTCGACCCAATGATCACTGCTGATGACTGATTAGAGGGGAAGAGGATAACAAGAGGAATTGAAATAAGAACTGAAATAGTCTCAGTCTATTCACAGCTTGGCTTATTGTGTATCCCATTTATAATGTAGCATTCCTCTAAGTTGAACCATTTCCTGGATTGAGGAATGTGGAGAGGATGTTTCCACTAACGGGAGAGTCTAGGACCAGAGACCATAGCCTCAGAATAAAAGGACGTACCTTGAGAAAGAAGATGAGGAGGAATTTTTTTTAGTCAGATCGTGGTGAATCTGTGGAATTAATTGCCACAGGTGGCCATGGAGGCCGTCAATGGATATTTTTAAGGTGTAGTTGGACTACTTGGTTGGTATTGACAAGTCGTACTGAAGAGCCTGTTTCCATTTTGTTCAGCTCACCATTTCTATCTGCTAGAGGTTAGATGAGTGAGAGATGATGTGACTGAATACATCAGATTCTAAGGGGCTTACAGAGTAGATGTGGAGAGAATAATTCCTCCTGTTGGAGAATCTAAACTCAAGGGACGCTACTTAAAAATAAGTGGTCACTATTTAATTTGGAGATTAGGAAAAAGGTTTTCTTGTCAGATTACTTTCTAAATGGCGTCAAGTTGGGAAAAGGCGAAGTACAACGGGATCTGGGGATCCTTGTACATCAGTCTATGAAAGTAAGCATGCAGGTACAGCAGGCAGTGAAGAAAGTGAATGGCATGTTGGCCTTTGTAACAAGAGGAATCGAATATAGGAGCAAAGAGGTCCTTCTGCAGTTGTACAGAGCCCTAATGAGACCACACCTGGAGTATTGTGTGCAGTTTTGGTCCCCTAATTTGAGGATGGACATTCTTGCTATTGAGGGAGTGCAGCGTAGGTTTACAAGGTTAATTCCCAGGATGGTGGGACTGTCATATGCTGAGAAAATGGAGCTGCTGGGCTTGTACACTCTGGGGTTTTGAAGGATGAGAGGGTTTCTCATTGAAACATATAAGATTGTTAAGGGCTTGGACACGTTAGAGGCAGGAAACGTGTTCCTGATGTTGGGGGAGTCCAGAACCAGGGGCCACAGTTTAAGAATAAGGAGTAAGCCATTGAGAACGGAGACGAGGAAACACTTTTTCTCACAGAGAGTGGTGAGTCTGTGGAATTCTCTGCCTCAGAGGGTGGTGGAGGCAGGTTCCCTGGATGCTTTCAAGAGAGAGCTAGATAGGGCTCTTAAAAATAGCAGAGTCAGGGGATGTCAGAAACTGGAGCACCCAGAGAAAGCCCACATGGTCACAGGGGGACCTTCATAGAGACAGCCCACAAAGTCAGGATTGAACCCGGGTCTCTAGTGCAGTGAGGCAGCAGATCTACCGCTGCAGCACTGTGCTGCCCTTGGCATACTTGACAAGCAAGCGGGTGGAATGTTACACGAGTATAAGGGAATGCAGAGGTTATAATCAGATGAGCCACAATCATACTAAATGTCAGAGCAGGCTTCAAGTACCCTGTGACCTAGCACAAATTTGCCCATTTGTTTGGTCATACAGGTGCACAACCTTTTATCCGAAAGTCTTGGGACCAGACACTTGTCGGATTTCGGAATTTTTCGGATTTCCGAATGGAAGATTTTTAGCGTAGATTAGGTAGGTAGCGCGGGCGGCTTCAAAAGTCTGGAGCGGCTGCCTCCTCCCCGGAGACCGGGGAATCATTGCATAAATGTTAGTCAGTTAGTTTGGAGGGATTTTATGTGGTGGGGGAGGTGAAGGGGGGAAACTTTAATTCTTAGTCCCCTACCTGGTCGGAGAGGCGGGGAGCGGGCAATGCCTTACCGGGTCGCCGTGCAGTAAGTTACGGAGTGCTGTGGCTGCCGACTCCCAACATCGTGGAGCTGGGGGCTGCGGGCGTCCGGCCGCGGTTGGAGCTCCGACCCCGACAACTCTACCGCTGGCTGCGCGGTGCTCCAAATCCAGCGCGGCCCGCGGCCGGACGCCCGCAGCCCCAGCGCCGCGATGTTGGGAGTCGGCGGCGTCGCAGCGCTGGGATACCAGCGGGGAGCGGGCAATGCCTTACCAGGTCGCCGTGCGGTAAACTCCGGAGCGCTGTGGCCGCCGACACACAACATGTCGGCGGCCACAGTGGTGCTGGGGCTGCGGGCGTCCGGCCGCGGGCCGCGCTGGATTTGGAGCGCCGCGCAGCCAGGGGTAGAGTTGCTGAGCTCGGAGCTACAACCGGCGCTGCCCGCGGCCGGACGCCCGCAGCCCCAGCTGGGAGTCGGCGGCCACAGCGCTCTGGAGCTTACTGCACGGCGACCCGGTAAGGCATTGACCGCTCCCCGCCTCTCCGACCAGGTAGGGGACTAAGAATTAAAGTTTCCCCTTTCACATAAAACCCCTCCAAACTAACTGACTAACATTTAAGCAATGATTTACAGATGTTTAAGTGTCTCCCCGGTCTCCGGGGTGGAGGCAGCCGCTACAGTAGTACAGACCTGGGTTGACCGTGGGTCGTTTCGGGTCAAGTTTGGCGCCAAACGCGAGCTTTGGTGTGCAGACGACATCCTGGAAAAATTGGCCGGTTTTCGGAGTTTTTCGGTTTCCGGAACTCCGGATAAAAGGTTGTGCACCTGTATAACTATCTCTAGCCACTAAGCCTGCTCACCAAACAACATGTAACCTAGCTGATCAATTTTCTCTTAATCCTGTTAACTAATCAATACTCAGTTAGCTAACCATCATCAACAAATAGCAGACCGACCAACTCACAGCCACTGAAGCAGCAATCAACCAATTTGCCAAAAGATGACTATCACATATTTCTTTCATTTCCCTCAGTTTCCTATGCTCATATTTCTTCTGTTCATACCACATCTCCTGCTGCTGATTCCCTGGGATAAACTATGCTACATTGAGAACACTATCCATATGTTGTGCTTATTACTGCAATGCCATGGTTATAGAATAATAGAAATGTGATCTTGTCTGATATCTTTGTAAAGGTTAATATTTAGCGATACAGAACATCATGATTGCTGCAGAAATCCTCTTTCGAATAACTGAAAATCATAAACTAGCTGGACAATTCACTGTCAGCTTTTTGCAAAGAACCCCAACTTTTGTCTGATTTGATCATTGCAATTGTCAATGAATTAGTCACTTGCCATATAATGTTAGTACACTACCAGTCACCATGATAGCAGTCACTTTATTCAAGGTTGACTCCGTTAGTTGGCAGTGAACTCCCCGTCTAACAAGAAACATACATAAGCCTTATTTTTACAACATAATTGTAATTATTCTCAGTGGGAAGTGGATTTCCCCTTTTTTTATACGTATGTGGAACAAAGTGGATTATTGCAGTGGAATCCATTTTAATATTTAAAGATACTTAATTGTCAAATTGTGCAGTATTGTTCAGAAAAGATAAAATCCTAGAAAATCTAGTTGCTTAAAAAAAACAAATAGTTTTGAACAGGGAAAACTAATTATATAATTGGAAAATATATTTGGATGAGTCATAGGGTTATCGTATGATGAAGTTGACTTAGCATCGCTCATTTGCAGCTCAAGTCATTAAGCCAGGCATCTTTAGCAAGCTTGCTGCTTTGACTGCATTATGTTAAAACCACTCCAAGCCAGGATGCGGAGACCTCTCCCTGCCAGGCAGCTGTGACCAGTGGGCCTGAAGTCAAAGTCTTGGAATAAAACAAACAAAATGTCAAAGTGAATCATAATTCTTTACTATGCTTGTCTAATGGGGCACATTACATCCTAAAACTCAATATTTCCTAGTCTGTTGAATAATTAATTCTCTAATGCAGTGGAATTTTTGAAAATAAGTTAAAATGTAATGGGCACATTTAAAAAAAATTAAAAGCAACCAGCATGAAGGCCCTGTCCTTTAATAATGAACACAATTATTACGAAAGAGAGAGATTAAGAGGTAAGATTTAAAAGATAATTAAACTCAATTTTTTAAAGTCAGAAGTTTACTTGAACATGTCCGACAACGTTCAAAGTGCTATGCAGTGCAAAGCACAAACTGGGAAAGTGAATGAACTCAAATTACTTCAATCCCACTCATGAATGAGGAATTTTTCAGACTGCAGTGGAACTGAGTAAATGGTAATTAGTTACATTGAAGACTATTGGCATGATCGGAAATAATTTAAGATCAGCGCATCTGTTAAAGCAACCTCTTCTACCTGCACTTTGATTAAATGTTACATTATTTTGGCTTCAGATAAATTCACCTGGAGATGAGGGGTGGGGGAGTTGCGAAGAGGCGCAAATCCCTAAACATAAATGTGACGACGTCAGCTTCTGCAAAGTTGCTTAATTACTCATTAAGAGATTCCATCAACGGCCTCCTTGCTCTGAGGTTTGGTAATAAGCGCCACGTCACTCGCAGGTTCACATCTCCTCTCTGGTGGCGAATGCAGACTATTCCGAGGCAGCATTGCGCTGTAGCAGTGGGAAATTTATGCATAAATTTACAGCCATTAACAACGCTGGCAGCTGCTGAAACTCATAGGAAACAACAGCTGGGACTCGCAGTCACAAAAACTTAACCCTGCCAAGTCTTTCCCTGCAGTTCAAATAGGATTCTTTGTGGAATGCAGTTTAATTTTATTTTTGCGGGAAGAAAAAACAGTGGGTATCCAAACACAAATGCCATTTTGTGAGTGGAACAAACTCCTATAGTCCTCTTTTGTCTGAAAGTCAGAAGTCCGAAGGACAGTCTGAAGAAGGGTCTTGACCCACAAAGTCACTTATTCCTTTTCTCCAGAGATGCTGCCTGACCCGTTGAGTTGTTCCAGCATTTTGTGTCTGTCTTCTTTTATCCCCCATTTCCTCCATCCAATCTAGCCTTCATTTCCATGGACTTAAATCTCTGAAACTCTCTCCCTAAACTATAAATCTATAAAAGTATTCTGATTGACCTGAAATATGAATTCTCATTCTCACTCTGGAGATATTTCATGACGTACTGAGTATTTATATCAAATTACACATGTTATTTGCACATCAAAGGGAAATCTTTTAAAAACTGCAGATGAAGAAACCTGAAACAAATTCTGGAGAAAGCAGAGAACCTTCCTTTTCTAGTTTCTGGGACTGAGTCAATGTTTGAGGACGGTACAGTGGTGCCACTGGTAGAGCTGCTGCCTTACAGCCTCAGAGACCCAGATTCAACCTTGGGTGCTGCCTGCGTGGAGTTTGCACGTTCTTCATGTGGCTGCGTGGGTTTCCTCCAGATTCTCCTGTTTCCTCTAAGATATGCGGGTTTGTAGGTCATTTGCCCTCCGTAAATTGCCACCCTCCCACTCACCTCAGTGTTTAAGGAGTGGATGAGTAAGCGGGATAACATAGAATTAATGTGAATGGGTGACCGATAGTTGGTGGGGACTCGGTGGGCTGAAGGCCTTGTTTCCATGCTGTATCTCTATCTCCAAAGGTTGAATACCTTTCATAAGAACTACGAACGGGAATGAGAGAAAACAGGCAAGGCACGGAGGGATGTGGACATAATGCAAGTAAATGAGATTAATCTAGATATGCACAATGCTTGGTAGAGATGAGGAGGGCCAAAGGAACATTGTGCAGAACACAAATTTCTGAAGTAATTCAGTGGGTCAGGCAGCACCTCTGTAGACTGAAGGTCCCAACCAGAGTCTTACCCATCCATGTCCTCCAGAGGTGTTGCGTGACTCAATGAGTTACTTCAGCACTTTGTGTTTGACGCAATGTTCCAGCAAGTGCAGTTCCTTGTGGCTGTATAGAGTCATACGATTGTACAGCACAGAAACAGGCCCTTTGGCCCACCACATCTCTACTTTTAACTATGACTCTATAAATATATTTAACTCTTCCAACCCTTTGCAGCTGTACTCAAATTATTAGGCACAATGGAAGCAAAAAATAAAACTTTAATTTTGCCTTTTTTTCATTTCAAAACCTAAGTTACAATTCCAAAATGCCATTTTAGCTTTCACTTACATAGTCCATAATCCAGTCTTCGATGTCAGCTCCCAGCAAAGCAAACCCCCTTTTCTGAAGTCAAGTTCCCCATTTTCTTATTTCCTGTCAACCCTAATTTATTCTCTCTCACGTGGCAATCATCTCCCCTCTGAATCTTTTGCCGTATATCTACATCAGTGGCCCAGTGAACCTGCCAAACGATCTGTGGGATTTGGGATCTGGACCACCCAGGAGAAACTCATGCATTCACAGGGAGAACATACAAACTCTGTGTAGAGGTCATGATCGAATCCAAATTGCTGGAGCTGTGAGCAGTGCTAACTTCTGCCCCAATTAGAGATGTTTTGTGGATAGACACAGAGTCCTCAGCGGGTCAGGCAGCATCTCTGGAGAAAATGGACGATGACGTTTTGGGTGGGACCCTTCTTCAGACTGACTATAGGGTGGGAGGAACTGGAAGCCAGAAAAGACCATGACAAATCAGGGCCGTCAACAGATGACATCAGGCAGGTGTGATCCCAAGAGGGATACATCATTACGAACTGTGGAACTGTACAACTAACTTTTAACGGAGGAAGGGGATGGGGGGAGTGTTTATGAAAGTTACCTAAAATTAAAGAATCAAAGAAGTTCTATAATGTCCCGAGAATGTCTGATAGAAATTTCTACTCACTGCTCATCTTTGGAAGCCACAATGCAAAATTGATACTTTAAAAATATTTGGGACATGAGATGAAACGTTGGCATTTTAATTGAATGGTTCTCTGAATGCTGCTCTGTAACATTACCCTGTCCACTAATCAGCTTGCCAGTCAAGGAATAACAGCAGTGACTACACATTCACTTTAACAGTCTTGTTAAGAATAACCTCAGCTGTGTAAATTTTAAGTGTCCACTGTAAAACATTCCTTAGAATAGAGCCATTAATACTTCAGCAATAATGCTTCTATTAATTATTACCGCAGTTAATGAAAACCAGAGACACGGCTGGAAATAATTGGTAATATTTCAGGAAAAGTAAATTTCCCTATACAGAACTACAGGCAGTTTATAAATCTTTGGCTAACTCAAGTAATACAACAACTTGCATTTATGTGGGACCGTCAATGTAGTTAAATGCATGAGAAGGGTGATCAGATACCACTTGGCTCTGAGTCACATAAATATTAACAAAGGTGACATTGGTTGGTTTTAAAGAGCGAGTTTAAAAAGAGAGAAACTGAGAGATTTAGGGGTGGAATTCTAGACTCTAGCACAAAGGAAAAGAAAGACACAGGGCTTTAGGCTTTAGAATACAGCACGGAAACAGACTCTTCGACCCGCCAACCAGTGATCACTCCATATACTAATACTATCCTACACACGAGGGGCTATTTTATATTTTTTACTAAAATCAAATATCCGACAAACCTATACGTCCTTGTAGTGTGGGAGGAAACTGGAGCACCTGGAGAAAACGCTACGCAGTCACAGGGAGAACGTACAAACTCCATACAGACTGCACCTGTAGTCAGATCTGTAAGGCAGCAACTCAACCACTGTGCCATTGTGCCGCCCCAAGTAGCCAAAATTACTTGCCGGATTGGAGGTGATTACGGGAACTGAATATATACTTCCCCAAATTGCTCGACCAATTATTTATTATCATTGAACAAGGGATTCTCAATGGTTAATTTTATTTTATCCTTGTGAGAGAAATAACCACCCTTTGTTATTTTTTAAACACTTCCACAGAATCCATGTTCATTGTGACAGGTTACAGCATTTCCAATTCAAATTTTCTGGAGTTATCCCTTACATTGTATTGGTTTCAAATATGTTTTTTTACAGTTAATAATATTTCTGAATTTCATGTACATAACTCTCAAATCCATGGCATCAATTTACTTCAACATTGAAAGAAACAAGGATGATGTCCTCACTCTAACCTTCTTTTATCCACCAAGAACAACTTTAATCCTCTGAGACAAACATAAAACAGGAATGGGCCCTTCAGCCCACAATGTTTGTGCTGAACATGATGCCTAGCTGAACTGATCTTATCTGCCTGCACATAATCCGTGTCCCTTTATTCCCTGCACTTCCATGTTGAAAAGCCTCTTAAATGCCACTATCTGCCTCTACTACTACCCCTGACAATGCTTCTTTGTGTTCTCTCCCGTCAAGTCATGCTCTACAGTATATGGTTTGATTGTACTGTACAATAGTACAATTGAACCATATACAGGTACAATAGGTAGTGCAAAGTGAAAAATACCAGAGTGCAGTGTTATGGGCCACTTAGGCGACTTTTTAGGCGGCTGCAGGAGACTATACAGTCGCCACATGGTCACCACAGGTTCGCGGGTGGTTGCCAGGGAGTCGCCTTCATGGTCGTGAGGAGTTCCCACATTCTGGGAACTAATCACGGCCTCATTATCGTCGCCGTGAATTTTTGAACATGTTGAAGAATTAGCGGCGATGATAATGAGGCCGCAGTCGCCTAAAAAGTCGCCAAAGTGGGACAGGTCCATTACAATTACAGAGATTTTTAAAAAGTGCAAGGTCTGCAATGAGGTAGGTTGGGACATCAGGACTACACCCTATCTTAGAAGTGGACCATTCAGTAGTCTGATACCAGCGGGGAAGATGCTGTTGCTAAGTCTTATGCTATCTGCTTGCAAGCTTTGGAATCTTCCTGCATTGTTATAAATAGTTGATAGTGTGGTACGAAAAAGGCTTTATATTACATTAGTAATAGAGTCCTTCTGAAAATTCA
Source organism: Amblyraja radiata (assembly GCF_010909765.2). Classification (NCBI taxonomy): domain Eukaryota; kingdom Metazoa; phylum Chordata; class Chondrichthyes; order Rajiformes; family Rajidae; genus Amblyraja; species Amblyraja radiata. The sequence goes on along the minus strand of NC_045972.1, from coordinate 21,444,238 downwards.
TCGCATTTTACCATACAATATCTGATATGGTGACTGAAGATGCATAACCATAACTCAAGCAAGCGACCGTACATTTTTGTTTCTTTCAATGGGACAAAAAGTATTTACCTGTGACATTTCATAGACCACCACTGTGTGCCTATCTTCATGGCTGAGGTTATGGGTTGCCAGTCCTGATTTGTTCAGGCATTTTCTCACCTCCAGTTTATCCCCCCCCTCCCCCCCAGGCCAAGCCTTAGGCCAAGGGCAACAACATAAGGAACCTTGGCCCCATTAATTTGAAGGAAATCTCTTAGTTTAACAAAGATAATTGCAGTTGGATTTATTTAATTTATTTCTATTACTCTGTCTTTATATTTTAGTTGATTTCTTATGGTTTAATGTATTTGAAGAAAACAGTTTTTTTTCAAGGACCTTTTGATTGATTGTCAATAAGCTATTGCAAGACCAACAGGATGCTCCAGAAGCAGAGCCTCAGGATCCACCACCAAGAGCCTAGTCACCATGTTTACCCTCAAAACCTTGGGCAGCACAGTAGCACAGCGGTAGAGTTGCTGCCAAACAGCGCTTACAGTGCCAGAGACCTGTTCGATCCTGGTTACGGATGTTGTCTGTACGGAGTTTGTACGTTCTCCGTGACCTGCGTGTGTTTCCTCTGATAACTTTCCTCCCACACTCCAGTGATGTAAGGTTTGTAGGTTAATTGGCTTGGTATAAAAATGTAAAAATTGTCCCTAGTGTGGGTAGGATAGTGTTAGTGTGCGGGGCTCGCTGGTCGGTGCGGACTCAGTGGGCCGAAGGGCCTGTATCTCTAAACTAAACTAAACTAAACTTGGTAGAAGGCCACAACATCCAGGCAACTTATTCCACAAGGCCACAAAGGGTATGTGCGTTTGCAGGTGGTGGCAGCAGACCAGATCGACTAATCCAACCCACTGCAACATCTAATTTTCTTCTGTTACAAAGTACAGTTGATGTGTTGTGAAGGAAGGTCCACTAAAACAAGCCCAACCAATACTTTATTCTATTCAATGTGGCCAACAATATTTGAGAGGACATTGACCTGAACTGTTAATTCTTTCTTTTCTCCACAGATACAACCTGACCTATTGACCATTATCCAAAACTTTTGCAGAACGCAAAGTGCTGGAGTAACTCAGCAGGTCGAGCTGCTTCGCTGGAGAACATGGATAGGTGACATTTTGGGTTGTTCTTCAGTCTCAGCATGGTAACATACTTTGTATATGTTTGAAGAAGGATCTCGACCCGAGCCATCATGTTCTCCAGAGATGCTGCCTGACCTGCTGAGTTTCTCCGTCACTTTTGTGTATTAACGAGCATCTGCCATTCCTTGTTTCTCCAAAACTATTGCTTTATTTCTATTCTTCTAATGGTACATTATAGCTATTAGAAGTCATGCGATAAATTGCAGTAGATCTCGTTCAACAAAGACATCTCTTTCGAGTACAACATTTTCCACACAGCAGTGGTTCAATCGCAAACTTTTACACACCACAAACAACTTTGTTAGCGTCATTAAATGAATAGAAACAGCCATTAACTAAGAAAATTAAGCCCAGTATGTTTATTGAAAGAGTTTGAGGATGTGCCTAAGATACCAGGACTCCTTGTAATTTCAATGTTCACAGTTGACTAACTTGACCTATTATCGTTGTTAAGTACTCTTGTTTCCTATTATCCAACTAATCAATAAACTAATTTACAACAACATCATGGCTTGGACTCCTTTTCTCTGACCATAACATTCTAGGGAGTAACCTTAGCAAATGCTTTCTGAAAGTCAAGATATACCACATCAATCACTTTGATTACATCCTAAATTGTAATAAACTAGTCCACTGTGATCTGCATTTCATGGATGCCTCTTGACTGGGAATTGTTTGCAATTTTCAAAAGTTGTAAATTTAGATTAAACAGAACTTATTAAACATTTTAAAATGCATTGCAATCAATATCTGGCACTGCTATTAAAAGTTAGCTGCTGGTCCAGATTCAAAAGTCAAGCCAAGTTTATTGCCATATGAACAATTACGTGAAGTGCAGGTACAATCAAAATCTTGCTTGCAGCAGCATCATGGATACATGGACTCAATCAACACTAAAACATAAATTATGCATAAATTATACAAGTCAGGTGAAAAGAGAAAATGTGGAAAAATGGCGAGACATTCGTGCAAAATAAATTAAAAAGCAAGTCCACCGTGGTGCAAGAAATGGTCCATAGTGTTCTATCTAGTGCTCTGGTTGTGGTAGGATTAGGGCTGTGCAGGTTGGTTTGAGAATCTGCTGACTCTTTCCACCATCATGAAAACTGAAATATGGTCTCCAGAGTTCCTCTGGAGTCTGAAGTCAAAGTTTAATTCCTTGGTTTTTGTTAACGTTCAATTATCATTGAATCGAGGATAATTCTAATTTATCCACAGAGGATCCAGCAATTTGTGTTTATGGAGCGTCTTTAATGTGGTAAAACATATAAAATCTACGGTATCCATTGTTCTTGGTGTGAGCTCTTGTATTGGTAAGATTCAGCACAGACAAGGCAATCGTTTCGCTGAACATTTTGCTCAGTCCGCCTTTGCCTACACAAGCTCCCGCTTGCCAAACAGTTTAACTCCCCTTCCCATTGCCATACTAACCTTTCTGTCCTGGACCTTCTCCACTGTCAGAGCGAGGCCAAATGCAAATTGGAGGAATAGCACCTCATATTTTGCTTGGGTAGCTTACAACTCAGCAATATAAGTCTCCAGGTCCGGACAGGATATTCCCTAGGACATTGAGGGAAGTTAGTGTAGAAATAGCAGGGGCAAAGACAGAAATATTTCAAATATCATTAGAAACGGGAATAGTGCCGGAGGATTGGCGTACTGCGCATGTTGTTCCATTGTTTAAAAAGGGGTCTAAGAGTAAACCTAGCAATTATAGACCTGTTAGTTTGACGTCAGTGGTGGGCAAATTAATGGAAAGGATATTTAGAGATAATATATATAAGCATCTGGATAAACAGGGTCTGATTAGGAACAGTCAACATGGATTTGTGCCTGGAAGGTCATGTTTGACTAATCTTCTTGAATTTTTTGAAGAGGTTACTCGGGAAATTGATGAGGGTAAAGCAGTGCATGTTGTATATATGGACTTCAGTAAGGCCTTTGACAAGGTTCCTCATGGAAGGTTGGTTAAGAAGGTACAATTGTTGGGTATTAATGGTGGAGTAGCAAGATGGATTCAACAGTGGCTGAATGGGAGATGCCAGAGAGTAATGGTGGATGGTTGTTTATCAGGTTGGAGGCCAGTGACTAGTGGGGTGCCACAGGGATCTGTGTTGGGTCCACTGTTGTTTGTCATGTACATTAATGATCTGGATGATGGTGTGGTAAATTTGATTAGTAAGTATGCAGATGATACTAAGATAGGTGGTGTTGTGGATAATGAAGTAGATTTTCAAAGTCTACAGAGAGATTTATGCCAGTTGGAAGAGTGGACTGAAAGATGGCAGATGGAGTTTAATGCTGATAAGTGTGAGGTGCTACATCTTGGCAGGACAAATCAAAATAGGACATACATGGTAAATGGTAGGGAATTGAGGAATGCAGATGAACAGAGGGATCTAGGAATAACTGTGTACAGTTCCCTGAAGGTGGAATCTCATGTAGATAGGGTGGTAAAGAAAGCTTTTGGTGTGCTGGCCTTTATAAATCAGAGCATTGTATAGAAGTTGGGATGTAATGTTAAAATTGTACAAGGCATTGGTGAGGCCAATTCTGGAGTATGGTGTACAATTTTGGTCGCCTAATTATAGGAAGGATGTCAACAAAATAGAGAGAGTACAGAGGAGATTTACTAGAATGTTGCCTGGGTTTCAGCAACTAAGTTACAGAGAAAGGTTGAACAAGTTAGGTCTTTATTCTTTGGAGCGCAGAAGGTTAAGGGGGGACTTGATAGAGGTCTATAAAATGATGAGAGGGATAGACAGAGTTGGCGTGGATAAGCTTTTCCCACAGAGAGTAGGGAAGATTCAAACAAGAGGACATGACTTGAGAATTAAGGGACAGAAGTTTAGGGGTAACATGAGGGGGAACTTCTTTACTCAGAGGGTGGTAGCTGTGTGGAATGAGCTGCCAGTGAAGGTGGTGGAGGCAGGTTCGATTTTATAATTTAAAAATAAATTGGATAGTTATATGGACGGGAAAGGAATGGAGGGTTATGGTCTGAGTGCAGGTAGATGGGACTAGGGGAGAATATGTGTTCGGCACGGAGTAGAAGGGCCGAGATGGCCTGTTTCCGTGCTTTAATTGTTATATGGTTATATGGTTATAATATGAAAATTGATATCTCAAATTTCAAGTAACTCATGCATTCCCTCTTCCCCCTCCCCCCGTACCCGATCCGCCGAGTTACTCCAGCACATTGTGTCT